>NC_056523.1:117265689-117453476 GCF_019175285.1 Sceloporus undulatus | reverse complement strand
GCCTGAAGCTGGCTACAAAGAGTACACAACTCCCTTGTAGCAACAGCTCCATTGACTGCTGGTCCATTTCTGGGCACAATTCAAAGTGTCTGTTTTGACCTATGAAATTCTATATGGCTTGGATCCAAGTTATTTAAAGGACCATGGCCTGAAACAGACAGGCAGGAAGGAGTGGCTTCTGATTGAATGGCATGCAGATGACGCATGCCCTTGGAGTGGCTGAAAACCACATGCAGAGCGTGCCCAGCCAGAAAAAGCCAGCTGCAAAAGGAGCAGCAAAACATTGTTCCTTGTTAGCCTGTTTAGTACCACAGAAGCAGCTAGTGTTGGGACCGTGGCATCTGGTTGCCATGGTCCCACACCAATCGGGAGCTAACCGGCACTGAAGCAGACAGAGGCTGCTCCATGCTGCCAGAATGCATGACCCACATATCTCCCTTTATGAGCCCACTAGAGTGTTGAGATTGTCCAGAGAGGCCTTTCTTTTGGTCCCAACACCCTCTCAGGCTCATTTAGCCGGAACAAGAGAGAAGACCTTTTCAGTGGCTGCTCCCAGGCTCTGGAACTCCCTCCCTAAAGAGGCCTGAATGGTCCCTTGCCTGTTCTACTTTTGGTAGCAGATAAAAACAGTCTTGTGTCATCAGGCTTTTCAAACTGACAAGGGTTAGGCTATAAAATGTTGTGTAATTCAAATTTTAAGGTTTCCATAGAGTTTTTAATACATTTAAAAATGTAATGCATAACTGTTTTTTTCTTTTTCTTTTTCTTTTTTTTTAAATTGCATATTTATACATTTTAATACTTTGTATTTTTTTTAAAAAAATTATTGTTTTAAACTTGATGTTTACCTCCTTGAGTCTCTATATTGGGAATTATTAAGATATTATATAAGACAATAGTGTTTGGCCTGTGGTGGGAGTCAGGGGTGCAGTCAGTGGGTTTTCTCCATGAATCAGGAAACCCTGGAGGTAAGTTAACTTTTCCTCTCCTCAGCATGGAAGTGGCTCTTAGTTTAGCCATACATTTTGTGTCTGTCTCTATATTGCTACTTGGAAGAAGAAAGCAGAATGTCTGAGCACTCCTTTTGACAAGGTTGTCAAGTCATGTCTAACTGTAGGGGGCGGTGCTCATCTCTGCTACTAAGCTGAAGAGCCAGTATTGTCAAAGACAATTCTGTGATCATGTGGCCAGCGTTACCATCCCACTGAAGTGGTAACTACTTATCTACTTGCTAGGTTGGCAGAAGCTGGAACTAGTGATGGACGCTCACCCTGTCACGCAGTGCCTGGACCTCGAACTGCCAACCTGCTCATCTTGCAGTCATGAGAGTCAGTGTCTTAACTGCTGAACCATCACTTTAATTAAAATAAATTAAATTGGCTTGAATATTATTTACATAGTTTATATTTGAAGTTATTTATTTATTTATGTCAACATTTAATTATAATAATTAATATTGGGTAACTTTTAGTAGATTAGTGCAGAAAGTAAAAGATTGGTCAATAATTTGCGAGTACCTACTGGGACCTTTTGGTGAAAGGGTCTTCTCCTTTGTGTCATGAGACTCAGGGATAGGAAAGGGAACAAGTGTTGGGACTGGTCTTGATTTTCTTTCTCCTTTAGGGCTTGAGGGGAGGAGGGTCAACAAGCTGAGACTTCCTAGAAATAGACCTGCCAAGAACAAGCTAGATGGATTAGCTTGTCTCTGGGGTCAGAGCTGGCTTGCTTTTGCCATGTTGGAGAGGAAATAAGATTACACTTGTTTTAGCATGTACTGCACTAAGCAGCTCTGCTGCTGAGACCAGAATTAAATTGTTAATAAAGTGACCGTTAATTTAGCCATACATTTTTCTCTCTTTTTATTCTCACAGAGTGGGCCAATTCCTTCATTGCATCAAGGACAGTATGAGTTAAGTTAGGACAATTTTGTATCAGAAAGCAAAAACCAAGGATATAGGTTTGCCGGGACAATTTCAACCGGAAAGAAGAAACCCTTAAAGTGAACAAAATTTGGCTACCAGTCCTGAGGAATAGCAAAATAAGGACTCAACAAATGCAAATGGGAAACCATTCAGAGTCAGGGGCTTTCCCAGCAGATAATGATCACCAATTAGCAGACATTAATCCTCTTTTGCATTAGCCTCCCAGCCTCAGGCCTGCCATCAGCACAGAACAATACACATGCAAATCACTCCTGCATTCCCAGGCTCACACAGTATATATATACCCAATTTTTCCAAGCAAAGCATTCTCTGAAGATGCCAGCCACAGATGCTGGTGAAACGCCAGGAAGAAAATGTTCTAGAACCTAGCCACATAGCCCGACAAACCCACAAAAAATCAAGGATATTAGATTTTACATCTGAGGAGGAGACTAACATTAATCTATAAATGCTCCCCAAAAGAAGAAAAAATGTTTTATTTTTATAAAATTAGCATTTAAAACAGTTGAATTTAATAATTAAAATAAACACATACATAAATACAGTTCTGGTCCTAGAGCTCATTTTCTGTTTTAACCATTATATGTATATTAACATAGAGCCAGTAATATAGTGGTTTGAGTGCTGGCCTACAACTCTGGAGATCAAAGTTCGAGTCCCAGGTTGGGAACAAAATCCACTGGGTGATCTTGGGAAAGTCACATACTCTTATGTCGCTTCATAGGAAGGCAATGGCAAACCTCCTCTGAACAAATCTTGCCAAGAAAACCCCTTAAAGTTGCCATAGGTTGGAAAATAACTTGCAGGCACACAATGTCAAATGTATATTACGGGTAAAAATAATACTTGAATATACTCTGTGTGTGTGTGTGTGTGTGTGTGTGTGTGTGTGTGTGTAAGGTTGGAACACATGTTTCTCAAAAAACAATTAAGAAACCTGATGAAAAGAAACTTTGACAGAGAATTTCTGCAGTTTGGGACATATTGTATACAAAAATTGCTCAGTGTTTTTGGTTAAGCAAGTATTCCTGTTAAGAAATTTTATTCTCTGCACAGAAAATGTTTTCTATGAAAAAATACTATATGTAATTTTTGCACAGAATATGTCCTGAACTGCAGACAGTCTTTGAAAACTGCACACTTTCCTAGACTTTCTTGTGGAGGTAAAAGAAAATTGCTAAAATTACACATAGATTCCTTTGAGAAGAAATTTAGGTAGAAGATTTATATGTGCATGTATGCATATATTTCTATATTTTAAACTTTATAAGGAGATACATGTTGTCCCAGGAGAATATGTTATCTCAAGAAAAACATCTTTAGACTTATAATTATGGCTGACTGATGGAACCACCAGATGGCATTCCAATTGAAAATAAGAACAGTGCCAAAGTAGAAACTCTATATATGTTTAAGTAATGTATCATTGCAGCAAATTAAATGTTAAGAAGAGGGGGGGCACGTTGACAACTGAACAACCAACTGTCAATTATTAGTACTTAATATAGTCTTGTGTTAAATTTGTTTCCACAGTATGCTAATTGGTAATGTTGTTATTGGTACTGTACATGTACAGTGAACACAGACCTTATTATGACGGGTCAAAATGTTACGGCACAAAGCAAAATGGGTGGAAAATACTTTCCTCTTTTGTTCTTAAACTACTGTATCTACATCTTACTGAAGGATTTGTCCCAGTGTAGCATTCACTGCAGGCTTGTGAACTACTGTATGAGAAGCAGTGAGGTTGGAGATATCTTTTTTTTAAAGAAAAACAAAACAACGCATCCAATTTGTGAACTACAAACAAGTATATAAACAAAAGTTCACCCTCACCTTTCAATTTGTTTATTTTTCTTTTGTGAAAAATATGCATGTAAATACACTCACAACCTAAAAGTATGTACATATGGAAATAGGGCTCTCTAAATACCCTAAAGGCATCAGATCCTGTCAGCCCTAGTTAGTACATGAATGGGAGACTGCCACAAATACCAGGTGCTGTAGGCTCCATTTCAGAGGAACAAACTGGGAAAAACACCTTTCAGGATTCGTTGCCTAAGAAAACCCTATGAGAAATTCATGGGATTAACAAAATTCAGCAGGTGAACTGAATGCACACAAACACATACATACACACAGAGAGAAAGAGGTGTTCAGGTGTGCTTCAACCAAAATAGGAAGGGGCTAGGAATGTAAAAATAGTGAACATTAAGAAATATGCAGAAAATGTTAGGTTATGTCTGTACCAGTGCATGCAATCGTTTCCATATGGGAAGAGTGGAAGGCTTTACCACCCAATACGGACATGTGTGCTGGTGATATTGTGAGTAATGGGATGGAAACAAAACTGTCACATCTTCATATCTGTGCCGTTCTGCGATTCCACCACCATTTCATTATAATCACATTTATATTATATATATATCTTGTGTTCTTACTTACTGTCGAGTTTTTCATCTTAGGATGAGCCAATGAACGAGAGACTTCCAAGATTCTTGATCATCAGCTGCCCTGCTCAGATCCTGCAACCTCAGGACTGTGGGTCCCTTGATTGAATCAATCCATCTATTGTTTGGTGTTTCTCTTTTCCTACTGTACTCAATCATCTTTTCCATTGAGTCAGGATTTCCCATAATGCATCCAAAGTACAATAGTCTCAGTCATTTTGGCTTTTCTAATGAGAAAATTTATCTCATTTATAAATAAAGTAATTTAATTAATATAATATTGAGTACAGTATTCACTACAGCTACAGACTATGGCTGCTGCCACACTGCAGAATTAATGCAGTTTGACACTGCTTTAACTGCAATGGCTCTGTCCCATGGAATCTTGGGGTTTGTAGTTTGTTATGGCACCAGAACTCTCTGACAAGAAGACTAAATATCTCACAAATCTGCAAATCCCAGAATTCCATAACATTGTGTCATGGCAGTTAAAGTGGTGTCAAACTGCATTAATTCTGCAGTGCAGATGTAGCCCATGATAATGATTCTCCCACTGATTAGTGTGCATTTTGAGCCTTTCCCCAACAACAAAAGTGCATGAAGAAATTTGCTAAATTTTGGCAACAAAACCACAATGCTAATTTTTATTGCCTCTAAAAATGGCTTGGAGACCTAGGTGGACCCAAGGCTGCACTTCACTTACCTCTGATATATATTAACCAGTGAGATAGAGGATATAATTATATTGTGTAGCCAAAGAGCTATATAGCCCAATTGTGCTCATTGCAGCACTAAGCATCTGGATAGTGTGATGATGATGTACTTGGGTTATCTAGGCAGACAGCCTGTGTTTTTCCTTTTGACCAACGAATACTTCAGCAGTTTCTCTTGTAATCCTGATATCACAAAGCAATAAAACAGAATAGTGGCAGAAATGTTTAAAAGGTGTGTTTGGATATACCTTTGTCTGAAAATACCTTCTTAAACTTCTTTACTCCCAAATTTTAGATGGGAAACCTTTTGCCTGGTTTTAATCATTAGAACTTTAGGTTGTTATGGTTCAAGGTCGGAGTAAATGAAGCTGTATTTTTGGATTCATGTTATTTTTTTAGAAAAAACTAAACAAACCTTTCTACTATGAAATCAGCCAATTAATAACCTTACCTCACCGATAATACATTTTCAAAAATAAATTACAATACATGGGTATATTATTTTAATTAAAAAGAAATTGAGCTTGGAGAACACTCCAGCCTGTTAATTGATTTTTCTTTTTAAAAAAATTGATTGTTCAAATTATGTACAACTGAATAGTTCTCTGTTTTCCATTTTAATCTGCTATGATATTGCTATCTTGTAATATAATACTAACATATGATTATATCTGTCATTAATGCAGTTAACAGTAGATGACAAATTTTGTTGGGATATTATAGGTTTAACTCTCCCCAGAACCATTGCTATGAATCTGGAGAAATGGAAATAAAAACAGTGGTGCTACACTGTTGTAAAGAAACAGTAACTGAAAATAAAAGAAGCCCCATGTGTGTAGATGTAACAAATTATACTACAAGATATTTGCATGCCACATCCTGCAGAGAGCAGCTGAATTCCATTTTTATATTTTCTGTTGAATGGAAAGACACCTTGCCGTTTATAAACCAAGATTTTGAGTCTCTATTGTGTGTGTGTGTGTGCGCACATACACACATAGTGCATTTGTCCTTTTCTAAGGGAAGAACACTGGCAAGAAATCGGCAGCGGCTGAGGCTTCTGGGTGGGTTTAGAGTGCCATTATCCTTGAGAGTGCTACCCTTGGCCTTCTCTCAAGGTATACTAGCATCCATCTTAGTCCTAAATCAGATGATACTTGAGTGACAGAGCTCTTCATCTGGGTAGCTGGATGATCCACTGTTGCCAGTTTACAGGTGGAAAGCCTGTGGATTCTGGCTAGCTCTGGCCTACAGAAGATGAAGACAGTTTTAATATACTTCTTTCCTCCCTTTCAGAAACCTGCCAGTCTCTTGTCATAGCTTTATAACAGGGAACTTTTTCAATGTTCCCTTAAGTATGATCAATCATCTTCTAGGCAAGGTAAACTAGTATTCCAGGTGTGGTGGCTCACAATTGTCCCTACTCAGACTATTGTTATAACATTTGTCCTAACTAATAAAATAATTACAGTGGGCCCTTGTTATCTGCTGGGGTTTGGTCCCAGGACTCCTTGTGGATAACAAAATCCATGGATACTCAAGTCCCATTAAATACACTGGCATAGCAAAATGGTGTCCCTTATATAAAATGGCAAAATCAAGGTTTTCTATTTGGAATATATATATATATATATATATATATATATATATATATATATATATATATATATATATATTCAATCCGTGGATGCTTAAATCCATGGATAAAAAAAATATGTAGACCAAGAGGACCAACTGTATAGCTAATGCACCGAGAGGTGAAGAGCTGCAGAGGTAAGGTTTAGCAAAATCCCTGCTTGTATGCTTCATTGGGCATTTAAAATCTCCTCCCTGTTACACATACGCATAGAATATATCTGTATATAAATCCTACATGGTGTAGAAGGTCTTTTGCATATAGTTTGAACCTGCATGAAGTGTTATTATGTGGCAGTGGCTGTATAGAATCATGTGGTACGTCATTCACCAGGAGTCCTCCACCATATGGGGAAGTTCATCATACATTCAAGAGATCTGAGTGAAAACAATTACAACATATCTTATGAACATAAGAAAAGCCTAGTTGAAAAGTCCATTCTCATCTGATGTCCTGGTCCTACAGTAGCCAACTGGGTTCCTGTGGAGGCTAACAGTCAGAAGAGAAGTGCAATAGCAGCCTCCCACCTATCCCCCAGCAACTGGTATTCAGAGGCATATCCTGACCCCCTACCCTCCCTGCCTTTACTTTCTTAATTCAGATGCACTGAAATAAAACATAACTCATTCAGGGTATGGTTAATATGTGTGTAATAGGGTTGTGCAACACTCTCTAAAGAGTCCTGGGTAAAAGAGTTCTGTTAATTGTGCAAGTTCTGCCATGTTGTTTTATTACCTCTTCTTATTCATGCTGTTTCCTTCCAGTATGGAAGCAGTATAAAAGATGCAAGATCATTTTTTTAAAAAATTACTTTTCTCAGTCTCAGTTCAGTGTCATTCTCAATTCATCATTTGTAGCACTTCTGAACATACCTTGAACAAGACATATGAACTGCATCTTTCTATGGCTTCAAGTAGCATTAATATGCAGACCCTGTGTGTTTCATTAACATGTTTTTTAGCTTTCATTTGCTGTTTTATTAGAATAAGAGATCTAAAATATGACTGTGTCTGTTCCTTTCCAGAGCAATAAATTTAATCTCTTTGGCAGTATTAGTATGTTAGAAAAGTTCTTGCAAATGGCAACAAAGCTAATTCATCTCATATATAAGTATGAATGAAATTGAATAAATATAAACATAGCAACTATCTTTTTAATACTATAAAATTATTTATTGTATCTGGTTGACTTTAAGTCCCATTTAACAACATGAATCACTTTTTAATAATGGCATCACACTGTTGTTGATGTTGTTTTCCTGATACTGTGAACCTATGATACTGTGAACAGGTGTGAAGTTTAGTTTTGCCTATTAAGCTTGCTAGGAAAAAAATGTTTCAAATTATGTTGTAAGCCTTTTTGAGTCCCATTTTGGGAGAAAGGTTGGGGATATAAATAAACTAACTAAATAAATAAATAAATACATAAATAAATACCCAATGTCTATTTTCTGGAAGATAAATTAATCCAGAATAATATCCAACACACAGGTACCAACAGTTATGAAAGCATGGGCTGGTCGATTCTAACACATGGAATAAGACAGAAATAGCCTTTGTATGTTATACCATATAATTCTTCTTAAGGTACAAAAGAAATTGGAACACCATTCCTCCTAAAGGACATCTGAGCAACTCATTTGAGCAGACTTGTGGTTTGGATTGTTTATTGTTATTTTATTTAGTTGTTGGTGGTGTAAGACTACATAGGGGGGAAAACCATATGCTTATTTAAAATGCATTTGCCTCAGATGCTGCTGCAATAACCACACATAACAACAAGTTTGGAACAAAGGCCACAACTTTATTAGCAAGCAATTGGTAAGGTTTGGCACCAAGCATGAGGTCAGGATCTACGAAATCAAACAACCCCACGTTTGTCTGATTATCCAAAAACCTGGCACCCACCAGGCGCTTGGGATGACCTAGGGGCTAAGGAACACAACTTGACCGCAAAACATGCCATGCGTTCACATATTCACTAAGCCCCTAGTCACCGGGAGGCATTCCCGCATTATGGCCCCCGCAATGGCCATATGCCTGCCCTATTTGCCCCCGGGTACCTATTGACTCCCAACCAGAGCTCCATAGCCCTGGTACCACACCGTGCAGATCCTGGCCTATGCTGCTGCCCCAAGTTGTGACAAAAAACCCACAAAACAGCGGTGGGTGGGCGGGGGAAGCTGCTCCTGTCTCCCTCCCATCCTAGCTTGGCTCCGCACCGTGCAAAGCCAAGCGCCGACTGGGAGACGGGGCCTGCAGCACAGCCTTATATAGGCCTAAGCCCCGCCCCCCACAACGTGTGCTGTGGAACTCCTCCTCCAAGGCAGCCCAACCAATGGAGGACCGGAAGCTCCGCACCACTGAGCCCGACTCCCAGAACATCATGGGGTGGAAGGACCGCCCCTTCCACCCTGTGCACCAATAGGGAGCCGGGGCAAGCCCCAGTGCATACTGGGGCTTTTAGTTTTTGCCGCCTCTAGCGGCAAAACGGTCTGCCTGGCTAGTGGGCAACTGTTTTTTATGGGCAACATAGTTGTGGCATCAGCCAGCAGAACCAGCAGAATAAAATTGTTCCACATAAGCAGGAGAATTCTCCAAACAGAAGAAATCTGACCTTCCCCTAAAATTGCACCTCTCATGCCCTCAAGATTGGAGGAGATTTTCAACTCAAGTGGTGTAGTGGAGGGTTGCAGGGAGAGAGGAGATGAATAGTGTTCAATTGTCTAATACTGGCCCGTTCCGCATGGGCAAAAAGTACGTGCTTGGCACGTACTAGGGTTACGAAAGGGCGTCGCTTCCGGACGCCCTAACCCTAGTACGTGCCGAGCACATACAAAATGGTGGTGTCCTTTCTACATGGGCACCACCATTTTGACGTAGCGGATGCTTAGTGTCCACATGTCGGGGTGCGGAAATGACGCCGCAAGTGCGCCATTAGTGCCTTGTGGCGTCATTACCGCACCACAAAAAGAAGCTGCTTTTTGCAGCTTCTTTTTCCACCGCCGGGAACCCTCCCCGTTTGGAGGCTGAGGCTTCCTGGTGTTGGAAACAGAGGCGCAAGCAGACCGCCCTTTTTGGGCAGTCTGTAAAGCACAATAGTAACATAGGATTTAAGTCATTTTTTTCTTCTTCTTCTGTAATTTGTACATAGAAATACGGTATGAACAAGTTGATATTTGGCTGTTGGTTTTATCTTATACCCTATGTCTCTCCTTTTTTTTTGGCAGTCATGTGTTACGCTTCATTGGCTAATAAGTCTGGATCCATTGCCACTTTGTATTAATTCGGCAACCACTGTGAAGACAGCTGGAAATTGTGCTGGTTCCTCAACATTTACTGGTAAGTGGAACCAGATTTGCATTCCACTTTGTCTTATTTATTCCTCATATTATTTCTACCAAAGCTTTTATATATTGTCTTTGGCATCATCTTCAGAAAACTGTTTTAAAAGAATAAATATCCAGTCTGTTCCTTACCTGTCTTCATGTATGAAAACGTTTTCAAATCTTTTTCATATACCTGTTTTCTAATATTTTGGTGAGGGAAATTGGCTTTTTTCCTCAATTCTACAGGCTTAGATTTCTATTCTTCATTTAGCCCATTCTTAAATACTGTCCTTGATGAAATGGGCATTTAAAGAATACATGGTTACTTTGCTTTTGTTGCTGTTGCTCTTGCAATTTCTTCTTAAAGTATTTATCCAGAATACTAGAATAGTGGAAAAGTGGTAATTTTATCCAATTAGATTTATTTATTTATGTATTTATGTATTTATGTATTTATTTATATCCCGCTCTTTTCCCAGGACTGGGACTCAGAGCGGCTTTACAGCAATTAAACAAACAAACAAACAAACAAACAAACAGAAAGTACAATTAAAACATTTTAAAAATAAATAGATAAATGACATGCATTAAACAGAATGATTAAACTAGTCCAACATTCCTGTCTGTTCTTATAGTGATTACTTAAATGCCTGTTTGAACAGATAGGTCTTCACCTGCTGTCGGGAAGCCATCAAGGAGGGAGCCGTTCTTATCTCCCTGGGCAGGGAGTTCCAGAGTCTAGGGGCAGCCACTGAGAAGGCCCTCTCTCGTGTCCCCACCAACCGTGTTTGTGAAGGTTTTGGGATGGTGAGAAGGGCTTCTCCAGAGGATCTCAGAGTCACTGTACTGTCTGAAAACTGCTAGTATTGTAAATTTCCATATAATATTAACAAGCACTTTGTGAAACAATGTTTAAAAATTATCCTTGTTCTTTGCATCAGGTAGCAAAACTTTTTGTATGATGCACTATAATTCATATTGTATGTATATTGTGGCAATAATGGTACGTATATTGTATCTACCATTAGCATTGCCTAGTACAGAAGTGTACCTGTCATAGGTAAAGTACAATTCAAAAGGAGAAAAACAGCTAATCCCCTGGAAGTCACATGTGAATGTTGAAATTTGCCAAATTTCAGACATTCTGTACTACACATGTACACCTAATAGACCCTGTACATTTTTAAAGTAGCCATGCAGTAAAGATTACAGTGTATGATTCTATGTAAAGAAGAACAACTATTGGATGACATATTTTGCTTTTGTAATTCTACAAAGTTCCCTTACGGTGATGAATATGTGAATGCCCATTGTCAATGGGGACACTGAAGGGTGAAAAAATGCCTTTATGTAGTAATAGCGAAATGGCAATAAATATGAAAAGCAATGTTTTACAGTCATAGCTTAATGACTGTGATTTCTCCCCCCCCCCCCCCCTTTCTGTGCTAAAGGAGGAAAAGATTTCCTATCATGAGACTTTCATCTTTAGACTTGGTTTGCTTTCATTTTAAGTTTGTGATATGTCTTCTAAGTAGAGATATGCACCTTGTGTTTCTATGTGTGTATATAGACGAAAGCATTATTGGCAGTACTAAAATGTTTTTTAGATAATTCTTGATTCATGTGGCAGATAACAAACATCTAGCTTTTTGACAATATTTTATTTAACATATATTTAATGTATGAAGAGTTAATAGTACTCCTGGAAGCACTATCACTGCATCAGCTTCATGACATTCTTAATAATTTAATGTCTTCTGGTGGTTGTGGTTGTGGTGGTATATCTGTTTTTGTGTGCATATGTTCCTACATTTTCCTTTTATGGTTTAAAAGTAAACACATATGTGGTCTTAGGGGCTGAGCAGATGGAGAGGATCACTCCTGAGGTTTCTTGAATTGGGAGGAACCCCCGCTGTCTGAACCATCTGCTCTCAAGGTGGGCTGAACATCCACGGGCATCAAGCCGAGCCACTTGATTATTTTTTTGCTTCCCCCTCCCATGCATGTGTACCATTGCACAAACACATCACCTGCAACTGCCAATTACCTCACTCATCCCATCCAGCTGCAATCCCATTTGGACCATGTGTGTGACCATGTGACTTGTCACACAGTTGCAACAGCAATGCACCACCCATACAGGGCATCAGTGCACCCAGTGATGGTGCGATGGGTTGGTGCAGCTGGTCACTCATGCACTGTATAGTCAGGAACAGGGGGGGGGGAAAGTATGGTGAGCAACTGTGCTGGTGGTTGCATCTCTCTGGGCCCAGAGCGTATGCTGAAGACCACTTCCATAAACCTCCTGGGCCTTCTCACATCCCCGCAGTCATGTCATGCTGTTTATGTGCCAGTGTGATAATGCACACTTTCTGTGTTAGAGTGGAACAAATTGACATTATTTTGCTCCAGTTTTTCACCCCGTAGCACGGATTCATCCTGGTGTCCTCCCATTTCTGGCTCATGCATCCTATGAACAGGTAGACCTCAAGTCCAGTTGAAGCCACTCCTTTTTGTTAGTGAGGACATGCCCTCTAGGATTATGTCATTAAGATCATGTCATGTTCTAAAGTGAGAAAAAATAACGCCAATCCGAAAACAGTTAACAAAACAGCACAATCTACAACAAAACAATACACGTTTGTATATGCATGTGCATATACTATATTTCTACAATTTCCCAGCCCTGGCTCCTTGACTGAAGTTTAAGAGCTAGTGCCATTATCAGGTTGGCTACAACTAGATTAAAAGAATGACAGATTATCATAATTATTATCAGATTATCATGCCTTGAAATCCCACCTCAGGCCTAGACCCATTAGGAGTAGAGGGATGGGCTTCTCAAAATCTGAAGTGCTGGGGGAGTAACCCTATTTTCCCTGACAGCATTTATCCTATCCCTTCTGCTCTGCTGATGGTGGATTCCAATTGGAAAGAAAAATTAAGTCAGCCAACAGAACAGTGTTGGTATAGAGGGCTAAGTGATATGAGTTTAGGGAAAGTTAGAGAGGACATCCCATTTATGGGCTTGTGTAGAGTAATGGTACAGAAAGTTCTGAAAAGGAATGTCTCTTCAGTTTGTCTTTTCTTCACTCCTCTCTCAGACTTTATAGTATATCCCTCTTTGGTTTCCTGGCTGAACCTGCTTCTTTTTCCTTCTCCTTCTCCCTCCTGGGCCAGAAAATACATGCATGGTTTTTCTTTTTCTGTTCTTTCCATGGGGGCTGTAGACTCTTTGCTTTTTAACTATATTCTGCTTGTGCATACTTAGGATTTCTTGACCATGGGACAGTCTATTTTGTGCTTGAGTAGTGCTGATGTTGGTACATTCTGTTTGTACAGACTGGATGTAGAATTTATGCTAAGAAATAGTATCATGGGCTATTTAAAAAATGAGGGGAAAGATAAGAATACTGGTGATTTAGTGCAGCCACATTTATTAAATACATAGAAATTGTTGCTGTGTGCCTGAAAGTCATTTTAGCCTTATGTGTAAATCTACAGCGTAATAATAATAATAATAATAATAATAATAATAATAATAATAATAATACAACCCATCATAGGGTTTCCCTGGCAGAATTTCTCCACAGTGACTTCACTTTTGCCTTCCTCTGAGGTTAAGAGGATGTCACTTGTCAAATATCAACCAAGAGTTTCCATGGCCAACTGGTCTCCCAATGTCCTAGTCTGACATTCAAACCATTACACCATGCTGGCTCTCCTAAATACATATATGTACCTCTAAGAGAACACATTTGCCATGATCTTGTTCATTATGTATGCTGCTTGTGGGAGGATTGACAAGGATTATTCCAGTATATTTACTTTGAATGTTGTTGTGCAGGAGGTATCCTGTAGCTTCATGCACTACAGGGTTATCTTTTGTGTGCCACATCTGTGGGCTTCCCTGTCTTCTGACTCTGTTCCTCAGCCACTGAAAGGTTGCAGAGCTACACATTCCAACTCCTCAAACAAGTAGCCATATACTGGAAATGGAAACTGCTTCTTCTCTGCTGCATGCCCAAGAGCTTCCTGAATGTACGTAAGTGCAGCCTCATGCCTGATCAGTCACCAGGAGAATGGAACCATGGTTTCAAACCTCCTGGCTGCACTTCCTGGGCATATATGGTTATATGGGAATTTTAAGTACATGTGCCACAAGAGAGCCAGTACAATGTAGTCATTTGAGTGTTGGACTAGGACTCCGGAAGACCAGGGTTCAAATTGCTTCTCAGCCATGGAAATCCACTGGATGACCTTGAACAGGTCACTCTCTCAGCCTAAAAGAAAGGCAATGGCAAGCCTCTTCTATAGAAGTATTGCCAAGGAAACCCAATGACAGGGTTAACATAAACTGGAGTTAACTTGAATAACTTGAAGGCACATGATGATAGCAAAGTATGTCAAAGCACTTTGAGCAAGCAAGTTTCAGAAGCCTGTCTATATTCTGTTATATCAAGTGATAATCCTGCTTTTCTTTAATTGTCATATTTTATATTTTACTGTTGTTAACCGCCCGGATTGGTTTGCCAGAGGGCAGTATACAAATAAATATTATTATTATTATTATTATTATTATTATTATTATTATTATTACATGCATACAAATCAGTTCTGCTAAAGTTGTGGCCGGGGGGGGGGGGGGGCACCATGAGCAATATTTCAGGAAATGGGTTGTCACCAGTCATTCTCACAGGCCAAATCAAGTTCACACACGCCAAATTTTTAAATAAATAAAACAATTCAAATTTAAAACAATACAAAAATATTAAATATAAGTATAAGTATAAATATAAAGTTTAAAAAATGAATACACACACACACACACACACATACAGAGAGAGAGAGAGAGAGAGAATGAGAGGAGCTTCCACATTTGTTGGGGTTAGGAGTGCAGGACTCCCATCAAAGTGAGAAAACCACAAATAATAAAACAACTTTTTTACCTGAGAGAACACCTCTCCAGGAATCTCTAGGTCCTCCACCTTAACTCTTGTGTGCCTTCAAGTTGTTCTGACTTATGGCAATTGTAGTATGAACCTATCATGGGGTTTTCTTGGCAAGATTTGTTCAGAGGAGGTTTGCCATTACCTTTCCCTGAGACTGAAAGTGTGTGACTTGCCCAAGGTCCCCTAGCGGGTTTCATGGCAGGTCTCTAGATTCACAGTCCAACACTCAAACCACTATGCCACTCTGGCTCTACAAACATTAAAAAATGAATTGTACAGCCTTACTCTCATCAGTTTGAAAAAATCACAGCAAAAAATTGTTTTTACTTGTTGCCAAAAGTTGAGCGAGGATGGGCCAGAATCTGGAAGCAGCGACTGAAAAGGCCCTCTTCATTTTTCTCACCAAACAAGCCTGAGAGGATGGCATAACAGAGAGAAGGGCCTCTCTAGATGACTCTACTAGGGTCATAAAGGAAGATACAGCCCTTCAAATAACCTGGACCCAAGCTATTTAGGACTTAATAGGTCAAAAGCAGCCCGTTGAATTGTGTCTAGAAATGGACCAGCAGCCAGTGGAGCTGTTGCAATAAGGGATTTGTGTGCTCCTTGTAGCCATCCTGGCTGCAGCTGTTTGGGCCAACTGAAGTTTCTGAGCACTTTTCAAAGGCAATCTCATGTAAAGTGCATTACTGTATAGTGATCCAAATGGGATATAATCAAGGCATGTACCACTGTGTAAAGATTCAACTTCTTCAGGAATGGTCACAATTGGTGCATTTGTTTTATCTGCACAAAAACATGCCTGGTCACTGGTGAAACCTGGGCCTCCAGGCTTAGAACTGAATCCAGGAATAGCCCCAAACTGTGAGCTAAATAGCTTAGTTCCTTGTGGGTTTGACCAACAACAGCAAAGTGGAAGTTCTCATGTGCAGCAGTGACTGCTTCATAAGCTGAAAAGCTCTGTATATTTAGAGGAAGTGTAAATTCATCTCACACAGGATGAATCCCTATTCCCAGATCAGTCTTTCAACTGATCAGGAGCACCTCTGTCTTGTTTGGACTAAGCTTCTGTTTGCCTTTGTCCAGTCCATTACAGCTGCCAGACACCAGGTTAGGACAATAACAGATTCCTGAGAATTAAGTGGAAAGACCTGACAGAGCTGGGTATCATCAGCATACTGGTGACACCTGGCTCCAAAACGCTCCCAACAATTTCGTGTAAATGTTAAAGGTCATAGGGTACAGGACAGAAGCCCGAGGGATCCCAAAGCCAATGGAAAAGGAGTCAAGCAGGAACTCCTAGTATCACCTTTTTTCTGAGCACCTTTGCAGGAAATGAGCCATTGTAGAACAGTACCCTCCAAGTCGCATTTGAGTGAGATAACTCAGAAGGATACCATGCTATCAAAAACCATTGAGTGGTCCAGCATAGCCAACAGAGATGCACTCCCCCTGTTCAGTTCCCTCTGTAGGTCATCCACCAAGGCAGCCAAAGCTGTCTCCAGATCTGAAAACAGACTGAAATGGATCTAGATAATCCAACTCATTCAGGAATTGAGAAGTCACCACACACTAGCACCTTGTTCAAAAATGGAAAGTTCTGTCGGTAGCAACCGTCAGGCAAATATCATTAGCTTTTGTACAGTGAACCCTTGTTATATGCTGGGGTTTGGTTCCAAGATCCCCCGTGGACAACAAAATCCATGGATGCTCAAGTCCCATTAAATATAATGACATAGCACAATAGTGTCCCTTATATAAAAAGTTGGAAAATCAAGGTTGATATTTGAAATTTATACTTTTTTTGAACATTTTCAAACTGTGGATGCTTGAATCCATGTATAAGAAAGGCTGACTGTACTAATATTTATAAAGCTACTTATAGACCCAGATCTACCCAGCATCCTGTTAGAGTAGGTAAAAGAGCAAAATACTCAGTCAGCTTGCAAATGCAATTAGATATGCTAATACTGAATACAATAATTAAATAAATTGGATTATAATGAATGGTTTTAAACTCTACTAAATCGACTGTGTGAGCAGTAGGTGCAAAATGGTGCATACTTGGGAACAAATACCATTTCTTCCTGATTAGCCACTGACAACTAATTCAGGTTCATCAGCATAATGTACATTAGGATTTCTCCTTCCTTGGTGACTTTTGGGGAAGCTGTACTCCTCATGAGTGCAAACGTACAGTCTATCCACACTGCCAGACTGAAATCACTTTAACTGCCATGGCTCCATCCTATGAAATCCTCGGATTTATACCTTCAAGAGGTACTTAGAGGTACTCTACCAGAGAGTTCTAAAGCTGTACTTCAAGAGAGAGCACTGGGGAAATCTAACTACCACATCAGACTACAAATCCCACAGTTCAGAGGATTGGAGCCATGGCAGTTAAAGTGGTATCAAACTGAGATAATTGTACAGTGTTGGTATACCCATGGTTATCCTTTTCTGAATGTTTGCAGGTATGTTCAGTGTTAAGAGCTGATGCATATATAAGCATTAGCTGCAGTAACCTAGCTGGCTATAAATAAATATTATAAACTACAGGGTTAACAGAAAAAGGCCTTTAATACAGAAAAGGCTACTGCAACTGTGTCTAATAAACAGTTAATCCAAAATCAGATATGTGTTCTTCTTTTACAATACGGTTTACCTTAATAGTTCATTTTTTATTTTGTCTCCTTAGTAACAGAGGGATATGTTGATATTCTCTTAGTCATTAAATCCAAAGTAAGTAGCTACTTAAAAATAATAACAAACAATTTCTCTGAATTGGCTAACTGCTACTTGTTACTAAGAAATCTTACAGTGATAATGAGACCAGAAAACATTGGCATAAGTACTGGTAGTAATGCATATGTCTCATTACCCAGTGTTGGTTAGTGAACTTATCCATTCTTATGAATGAGTTATTGTGCATTTTTACTATGGGGCACATGTTAAACAGTAATTTTGAAAGCATCTGACTTATTTCAGACTTTTTTCATGTTTCACAGACTGTTGTTGCTGTACATCGTGACTAAATACAGTGGGCCCTTGTTGTCCACTGGGGTTTGGTTTCTGAACCCCCTGCGGATAACAAAATCTGTGGATTTTCAAATCCTATTAAATGCAATGGTACAGCGATACACACAAACACACCCTTATATAAAATAGAAGAATAAAGGCTTGCTTTTAAAAATATTTTCAAGCCATGAATGGTTGAATCCATGAATAAAAAAACCTGTGGATATTGAAGGATGACTGTATAATCCAACCTACAGCTATAAATTTATAGTTCGGGGTTCAAACCATGTGTACTTCTATATGGCTGAACACTCAAGGTATCCCAGGATTCCTGAATAAGTCTCTTGATCTTGCTTGTGAGATTTTGCCTCAGTAATCATTAGGATCTTTCTTGAGAAGTGGACCCTTAGGGGCTATAGAGACCAACCTAAAGGGGCGGTCTGCAGCCACCCCTTTATTGGCCAGATCAGGGCTGCAACAACCTCATGCCACAGCCCTGAACTGGCCTCTGGAGGTCACAAAAAGGAGAAGCAAAAAGTAGCTCCTTTTTGTGACCTCCAAGGAGCGCCATAGCCACAGCAGCACAACTTTATGACACCCTTTAAGCGCACCAAAATGGTGCCCTGGGGGCGGAATTAGGCATCCAGCATGAGAACGCTGCATCTTGACTCTGCCCACAGGCTGGTACAAAGTGCTGGTCTGTATAGGCCCTTAGTGAACTCTCTTTCTGTGGATTCCTGCATTCACAAAGGGATAGATTAGATTGAAAAGTTGAATGTGAAATCAAAGGCTTTCATGGCCAGCATCCATTGTTTTTTGTGGGGTTTTTGGGCTATGTGGCCATGTTCTAGAAAAGTTTATTCCTGACATCAGGAATAAACTAGCCCAAAAAAGCCACAAAAAAGAATAGACTGCCTTTCTGATTTCTACCAGTTCTACAAATGATCACATACATACATACATACATACATACATACATACATAAAACCTGAGCTGCCCTTAGTCAAAAATTGATTTGGTACAATGAAACATATACAAAATAAACATGGAATAGTTTTTGTTTTTGCTTTAAAGAGTAATGAGAACCTTATGTCTAAACACAATTTTAGAGAAAACAGAGCTAGGAGATAAGGTATGCAGTATCTCTCCTCTTGGTCTCGTAATTCGCAGTGCTGTCTGGAAGGTTTATAGCTGGTTAGGGGAGCACTGAATGAACAAACCAGGGTTTGGGATCTACCATTACCTAAACAAAATTGTCTCAGTTCTTACTGGGCCAAAGGAGAGGTAAAACACTGCACCTACAGCCAACAGCTAACAGCTAACAACAATCATGATGTCTACCCCCTCTGCAATACTCAGGTTTCCATGTGACCCCCAGGGAACTAATTTACAAAGATCTGTAGTCTCAATAATATCAAGCAGAATCTCCTCTGTCAATGATCTCCTTCTGACAAGTAGCTAAGCTGTTGTGGCCAACAACAGCAAAGTGGAAGTTCCCTTATGCAGCAGTGACTGCTTCACAAGATGAAAACCTCTGTCTGTGCAGCAGCAGCAACCATAATAAGGAACCAGAAGAGCTGGTTAGAATCTACCCACCCATCCTCCCAAGGCCTGCATGATGTCGAGAGAGGAAATGAAATTTCTTTTTAGCCCAAAAGCTTTGGCTCTGACCACCATTGACTGCCCAGTTCTCCACCCCACTGGTCCCAATGAGCCCCAGACATCTCTGGACCACTCAAAAAGACAATAAACAGGAAGTGAAGCTGAAGAAAGCCAAATGCAGTTCAATCATTAGTAACTTAAATTAGAAATGTATAAAGTATTGCAGTATAATGATAACTTTTTATCCTTTGAATGCATTAAGTTTTATTTTTCTTCTCTTTAATTATATTCTTATCTGCTTTTTTACTTCGTTACATAATTAGTTTTTACAGTTCCCAATAAATTGGATATAATTCAACATTTCTGGATTATTCTTTTTTTTTTTTTTTTTTTTTTTTTTTTTTTTTTTTTTGGGAATCCACATGGGTTTAAAAAATTAAAAGAGGAGATGCCTCTACATGAAAAACGGTTTGCATAAAGTGTTTTCTAATTATATTATTAACACACCTTCTCACCACTCACTTCCTTGTTATTCTTGTTCAGCCATTTGAACAAGAATGATTAAAAATTAAAAAGAAGGCAACTGAAGGGAACAAAACAATGTAAAGAGTTGAGCCCAAAATTAAAAGGTGATTCAGCCATCATTTCCTAGAGCAGGAGTGGGAAATGTGACTATCCAGATATTGTTGGACTGGAAATCCTAGCATCCATCACAGTTGGCTGTGCTGACTGAGGCTGTTGGGAACTGTAGTAAAAAAATATCTGGAGGGTCACGTGATTTCTATCCCTGTTATGCGCTATTTTCTTTCCACTCATTTCAGATGGTGTTTTTATGTGTGCTTATGTTCAACAAAATAAGTCAGCTTCTGGGACTGGCAAGGAATTGTTGACTTTACTTTTTTGATGGAACTGTGATGGCTTTAGACATGATCACAAATTCAGTTCCACAACTAGATCTTCAGTTGGTCTGTAAAGTCTTTGTGTGTTGTTTAAAAAACAACAACACAACTTCTTAAAGTTAGAAGTTAACCCATATCAAAATATCAATCAAGCAGTCAATACATTTGTTGAGATAGACATTTAAGGTTGTAAATCAAATTTGAAAGAACTGGTTAAGGCACTCAAAACAATATTTTTATTGTTTTGTTAGCTTTCTGTGCAGCAGATAAAAAATAGTAATAAGAAAATAGTATACGGTTCTTCAGTAAATAATTATAGAATAATTGTGTACTGTATACAATATCTAGAAATTTTAATCAAAAAATTGACCTCAAAAAGCTGGGTCAAAGGAGGTATCTACTAGTCAATGGAACTCCTTATCCAAAAAGTAAGTGTACCTTTTTCTGAGTACAGTGGCAAAAGGTAAGATCTTAGTCCAAGTCAGGAGCACCTAAAGGAAGCACCACTACACTACCCCTTCTGACCTTTTTGAATGCCTGGGTAGGAAAACTGTGGTGATGGTAGCTCTTTGGTACTTCCATTCAAGGAGCAGCAAGAGGAATCAGGCTTTCAAAGATTTGAATAAGACATTTGTGCATTTTGTCAGCTTCTCTGGGTTAAAATCTGGCAAAGTTATCACATTAAAGATTATAATCACTGCTAACATCACAGCAAAGGTAAAATTACAGTTACAATATTGCAGCATTAATTACTGCACAATTAAAACCACAGTTAAAAGCATAAGAACATGAAAACATGGGTCCTTTGCGGCATGTCCACGACATGCTAGGGTTGTCTCGGGGCGACGCATGCACATGCCCCACAACCCTAGCATGTTGTGCACGCACCGCTGTTATGCAGCACCTTACAGATGGTGCGTGTAACGATGACTTCACAGCTGCACCGCCTCCAAATGGCGTTGCACAGCTGTGATGTAACCGCGCCATCTTTGGCGCTTTGCGGCATCACAAAAAGGAGACACTTTTTAGAGCTCCTTTTCTACTGCACAGCAGTGCCACACAATTTGTATGCTGAGGTGCTCCTGCGCAGCAAAGAGAGGCGCCTCCCTGGCACCTCTTTCTGGCAGTCTGTACCCTGCCATAGTCACCATTTTCTTTGCTTTGCCTTTTCATTATTTTTGACATGTGTACATTTTCTAAGCCTCACCTATCTATGCCTGGTCACCTTCCCCATACACCCACCACACAGCTACCATTTACTGTAGTCCCCTCCTCATCCATCCAGTCTTTTGGGTGAGCAAAAACAGTTACACCTGCCAGAATTTTGTAAGTTCTTTGGCATCATTTTCCTTTCCTTTCTCCTTTACATATTTTGTTACATGCCCCTAAATTTTACCCCCGACTTATCAAAATCCATAATTTTGGCCTCCAAACCTGCCCTCAATTTACAAGAATACTAGAGGCTATCTTTCATAGTCCCCTTTCCACCTGCTTTCAGTACAAGCAAATTCATGAGAGGAATTCATGAGAACATTACACCTTGATGTTTTCTTCCAGTCCTTGAAAATTCCTGAGGAAAAAGACAAGAGGATTTGTCCAACTCCATTGTGCTACCATTTGAAAAGAAAAGTGAAAATCAATCAATCACAATCACTATATTCAAATAGTATTATATCTATGGAATACTTGAAAGGTTTTTTCTTCAAATTCATGTTTGCCTTCTCTCTACTGCTCCGTATCTATCTGCACTATAAGAAAATTATAATAGAGCATTTCTTCCACATAACCTACCGTTTTATAGCATTTATTGTATTCAACAGTGAAGAAGGGGATGTGAAAAACAAACCTTTTTCATCCACCAAAAGAAATAGGATGTTTGACAACATGCATTTGTCTGCAAAATGCAATGCAATATCTGATGAAATATGCTTTGTCATTAAAATAAATTGCCAAAGAAAATGTAATCCTTACTGAAAATGCATTTAGTTTTCCCACTGAAATAAGCTCTCTGCAGAGTGCATTTGGTTCTTAAAATTATTTTGGATTTGCTGTCTGTCAAAATCTATAAATAAAACATCTGCATGTTTTGTCACAGACTGTATATAAACCTTATTTTACTGTATTTTTTACGAAAATTTATTTGAAAGAGAAAGCAAATTATGATGATATCTTGATTTTTTTCCCCATTCATTTAATTGACATGACCAGCATTTTAACTGAAGGTAATGAAGGACTGTATATATCTTTGTCCTTCTGATAAGGTTTATTGGTTCTTTATAGAGAGCCATCCTAACCCCTAGATGAGGCCTGCTGGAGCAGGTTAGAACTGGGAATCTGATATTTTGCCTGTGGAGATCTCTAGGAGCAGAATTCATGGTGTTTTTGCCAAAAATAATAAGTATAGAGTCACAGTATAGACTGTTGGTGAGAGCAGGTGCACTACAGAGCTTTCTTTGAACCCACTAGTAAGCTCCTCCATTCCTCCGAGGGGTCCTATGAGCTTATTGTTTGGCTTATTATTTTGGCTTATCTCTCCTGGTTTAAATTTCAATTTGGACTGCATCCTGATCTTATCAGAAGGTTTTTAGCTCCTGAATTTGCCACCTGAATACAGCCCAGGTGTATTTTCTTAAGGTGGAAAACTCCTGGATCTGAAAAGACCACACGGAGTGCTCCTGGAGGTGTGGATGGACCTGGGCTGTAGTCAGGTGGCAAATTCAGTGGCAAAAACCTCCTGATAACATCAGGATGCCAGTTGAATTGAAATTTAAACCTGGGGAGGTAAGATGAATTAATAAGCCACACAATAAGCTCCCTAGTTTAGTCCTATTAGCACTTCCAGTCTGCTTGATATACAACTAATTTCATATCTTAATAATATTTCTCTTCTTAGTAACATGACTACATCTCTGGTTCCTTAACAAAGCAGTTTCTTATTGGTATTGAACAGAGCTCTAATAGAGCTATGTTCTTTTTGAAAATATAAATCTTTTATTGGTTCTGATCATTAATAGTTGTGATTTGTAATACAATATCACATAAATTAACTGGTCTTTTACACTGCAAAAATTAACCAGTTTGACACCACTTTAACTGTCATGGCTCTGTCCTGTGAAATTCTGCTTTGTGCATTATTTACGTGGTTCATTAGCTACAACAGTCTCATTTCATGGTGATGTTTTCTTCACAATATTCTAATTTGATCATGTATTCTCTTCAGTGTGTTTATTCTGTTCTCATTAGATCCATGGCTTTTGATTGCTTCTCTAATTTTAGTAGTGACCAAGAATAGTAGAATACTTACACCAGTAATACTTACATCACTTTGATTTCTCTAAACATCAGAATTTCTCTTGAGGAGGGTTTTCTTCCTTCTTCTTTATATATTTTGCAGTTAAAATATGTTTTTATTTGCCTTTCTGTCTTACATTTGTAATTTTTATTTGAATAGGATTCTTTGAAGATCATGAATATTTGTTCACCTGTTTACTACGCAGCACATGTCTGGGTTATTTGAAGGACTATGTTCTCCCATATGATTCTGTCCATGTTTTGACATCTTTTGAGGATCCCTTCTCTCTGCTCACCATTTCAACTGGTAGATCTGGTGGAAAACAGAGACAGGGTTTTCTTAGTGGCTGTTCCCGGGCTCCCAGATTTTCTTTTGAAATTATTTTGTGTGCTTCATTATCCAACATATG
Source organism: Sceloporus undulatus (assembly GCF_019175285.1). Taxonomy (NCBI): domain Eukaryota; kingdom Metazoa; phylum Chordata; class Lepidosauria; order Squamata; family Phrynosomatidae; genus Sceloporus; species Sceloporus undulatus. Next base: position 117,429,234 of record NC_056523.1, on the reverse strand, counting down.
TTTGCAATATGATTCCTGGTTCCTCTTCCTTTCCTGAACCCAACTTGGGCATCCTACATTTATCACTCCATATATGGTAAAAGTCTTTGTAGAATACTTTTGCAGGATTCTGAGCATTATTTGCATGAGAAATTAATGCAATGGTTCTGTGGCTACTGCAGTCCTTGTTGTCTGTATTCTTGAGGATTGGAATATATACTGAGTGTTTGTAATCTGTGGGACATTATTTAGTTTGTTATATTTGTTAACAGATTTTAGTTAGGCTTAGAGCAGGTTCTGTTTCTGTAGCTTGAAGCAGCTCTATTGGCATGCCATCTGTTCCTGGTGATTTATTTCTCCGAAGTGCTTTGAATGCTGCTCCCATTTCTCTTTCTAAAGTTGGAGGTCCATCACTGTATGGTCATCCTCAAATGAATCCATTACTCTTTCATCTTTTTAATATAGTTATTTTGTGTATTAATGGTATTTGAATGATGCCTGAGTGGGTGTTTCCTTCCTATGCCAAGTTTGATGGGTGTTTCCACTGGGACTGCATGGACCCATTTCCAGCAGCTGTATTTTCAGCTTTAGACAGTTATGTGCTGCCAAAAATTACACTTTGAATCGAGTATGTACCTTGATCCTAAATCTTCCCCAGCTGTCAATTAGTTGGCTTACATTATTTTTAGTGTTAAAACTGGTCAGCGTACAGCTTTCAGTTCCCATAAAGTTAGTCCCCTGCAAGTTCATTCCTTTTGAATTTTTAAATGACTAATATCTTTGAAAGACCTTTTAAAAACACGATAAACCAGAAATTTTGTTCCTTTAATGTTTTGTTTTGGCCAATATATTCCCTGGTGAGCAAACAACAGAATGTATGTACAAATAAATCAGATCAAAACAGATTTTTGTATAGAATTGTTTGTTTTTATATTGGGATTATTTTCAACTTTGAGGTCTGCATTAATTAAGTGTAATATGGTTCTTTCTTAACCTTTATGATGCCACATTCATATTTCTGTGCTTAGTTACTACAAACAAGCTCCCATCAAAACTTAATTAGCCTTTACATGTTTAAATTATGGATGTAGAAAGGACCAGGACTCAGAAGCATGCATAGATTATCTCTAAATCTGGGGTTGGAACAGTATTTGGGGGGTTGAGGACACAAACAGGTTTTAATTCCCTGTCCTCAGGGATCCCTTTCAACATTGGTCCCTTTCCTATGAATGCAACCACCTCCCAGTGGGATGGATAGTGTTTTGCCCTTCTCTGCACTAGTATAGTGTATGACATAGTTATGTTGATTTTACTGGACAATCCCAAGTTAAATAAATTTGATCTCTCTCTCTCTCTCTCTCTCTCTCTCTCTGAATGTGAATGTGCATATCAGTGTATGTCTGAGAAGAGAGATAGAATGGCAGGAATCCCTCAGCTACTCTTTATCATCTTATCTATTTCTTGAAATCATAACATTACCCAGCTCAAATCTAGTAGTGACTGGAAGAGAGCTGCAGTCATTCCATGTTGCCAAAGCAAAAAGTGATCCCAGGAATCTTGGGCCTCCTATGACAAATGGTTATGGCCCTTTCTGCACTAGCCAGGATACCCTGGAGGCAGCCCAGAGAATCCTTGGTCTGCAGCTGCCCCCTTTACCTGGGTCTCCATACCAGAGCTGCCACAGCTATCTGCAAAGGAGTCCCAATTGGCCACTCGGTGCATCCATCACCTCTGCAGGTCATTCAGTTCTGAGGTCAAATCAAGGAGCCCAGTGATGGTCATATGTGGGCACTTTGTTTTGACCTTAGAATGAGTACTCTGTTGTAGCAGTGGAAGTGCTAGGCAGCTCATCAGGCAGTCACTGTCATGCAGGAACAGAGAGCTATGGATCTTCCTGGAAGATCTGGAACAAAAGGTAAGGTTTGGGTTTTTTTTAAACTCCATTTTAACATTGTTCTGCCCTGGGCCTGGTGTAGCATAGGCTGGACATTATCCAGGCTGCTTACACCAGAACTAGGATTTGAGCCATGTATCATCTGAACAGGTCAACACCAGAATGGGGCAGGGAAAGAAGTCTTTTGGCCCATGTAGACAAGGCCTTCAAATTGATACAATGAGATATCAGGAAAAAGAAACTCAGAAGCATGTTATCTGTGCTTGGCAGGGTTGTAGAGCTCACATAAACAGAGAGAACGAGAGAGCAGCAGTTCATCCAATTTGGAAATAGGCATTTCCCTTCCTCTTCAAAAGGCATTGTTTTGGGAATGGAAATGCTTACTGTGGCAGCAGCTTTCTTTCATTTCTTTCCCTTTCATTGGAAAGTTTAAAAGCTGTTGGGGTGTCATTCCTGGGGCATTCTGGGAAGGAAGTATGGTGGTTGCTGCCAGAGGTTTGCTCCTGTTTGCTGCTAAAGCTTCCAACAGAGCCACAAGCGTTTGAAATGTCTAATGAAAGAAATCAAATGAGAAACTATCTTTGCTACATACATGGGAGCAAATTTGCAGCTCTGAGCTAGAACATTTCAGTTTTGTACAGCTAATATAATTTTGTAAGAGCATAAAAAAGCTGCCGTCCACAAACGTTTATGCTTGTTAATCTTTAAGGTGCCAGAGATGTGTTGTTGTTGATGTTCGCTTCCTTTTTGTTGTTGTTTCTGCTGCAAGATACTAACATAAGGGTCTGCCTGGAAATCGCCAGAGCTTGAAATGTTAGGTTTGAAAGTTAATTTGATAATGTTAAATGTTAGAAATTGTGAAATAAATTTATTAACACCAGTACTAATAACTGAATATCCCTAACTAGTCTGCTCATCAATAATTACCTCATCTTTTTTTAAAGGTTTTTAAACAGAGGTTAGATAACTACTTCTCAGGAGTAGCTTAGCAGTAAATTCCTGCCTTGGCAGGATTTTGGACTAGGGATGCCAAGCAACGTAAATATTTCCGTGCTTCTATGATATTATGTAGATAGTATGGAAATAAATCAAATGGATAGGTAGGTGAAATATTATTGTTACAAAAAGAAAGAAAGAAAGAAAGAAAGAAAGAAAGAAAGAAATAGGAGAGGAGATCACACTGATGTACCGTCTCTAAAATCTGTAATTCCTTAAAAAGAATATACAGTACTCATTTAATGTAAATTAATGTGTGACTAAAGTCAACCCCTAAAGTGATAAATGAAGGATGTTGTCTGCTTGGAACAATGTACATTTCTACCCTTGTAGCTCCCTTCACCTCTAAATGCTGATGTCCAACCCCTTCACTTGGTGTAGTATATGAATAAAAATATTTTGTTTGTTTAGTGTTTGTATTTTTGTTCAGACATTCATGTATATTCATATTTTAATATTTAATAAGGAAATACCTCTCCTCTTTCTTTAGGCAGAGGCTCCAAGGGCCCTTCTTGCCTTTCTCTGACCCTCCAGGACAGAAGTTTGAAAAGAGAAGGAGGTGGGATCAGGGTCTTCAAATCTCACACACCCTTTAGCAACTCTCACATCCGCAGGGTCCCACCCCACCATTTGAAAGCCACAATCAAATTCTTTGTCTCCAGAAAATGTAAAAATAAAAAGGGCTGTTTAATAGGGATGTAATATTTAGCCCCATTCACACTACAGAAATAAACAGGTGTGGAACCAGTTTATTTCTGTGAAGTTCACATTTACCCTGATTGCACTTGGTGCAGTTTGCGGGGGGGGGGGGGGGGCTGAAAAGATCACTTAAACTGGTGCGTTTGGCATGGACCCCTTAGCGGTTCTTTTTTTAAGATCCGCAATGATCCGTATCTTCGGTAGTGCTGAATCGATTTGGATTGCACTTCATCATTCCCAGAAATGGAGGCACCTCTATTTTAAATCAGTATGGTTGCAAATGTGAATAGCAACAGGGTTAAAATGGCACAGAAAGATTTGATCACAGTAAATGTAGTGAGAACACCAAACCAATTCTGAATTGGTTCTGAATCAATGCGGAGATGCAAATCTCTTCATCCAAAAAAGTATGGAAAGTATGAACAACACTTTTGTCTATTTTATTACTGTGAAATGTCCAAATAATGTAGAAAGTTCTCTCCACACTATGGGTAAGCTCTTCAAATTTTCTCAATTTCTGAGGATTACTCACAGGACAAACTCATGAAAACAATACAAAAGTCAGAGATTTGTGTCAAAAGACATTGTTCCATTTGATCCTGGAGTGGCAAGTGTGTTCAGCAGTCTGTGAGAACATGAATGAGCTCATTGGGCCACTCTGGGCTCAAGGAGATGTGATGTTTTAATGTGGATTGGGTCTCAGCCACTGTCACAACCCTTACATTGCTGGAGGTTTTTGCAAGATGAGCTGCTTTCCTGGTACTCTACGCGCTCCCCCCCACTATTGCCTTTCACTTTGACTTGCAGAGCAAAACAGGCACTCTCACAGCTTCCAGGCCACAGAGAAGTGAGGGCAAGGAGTAGTCATCTTCTATAGACAGAGGAGAATCCCAAAGCCAGATATCTGACCCACCACCCTGGGAGTCTCAGTTGACAAACACATATGGAGTGCTGTCAGCCTTTACTTCTGGAATCAATCAACAATCAAGACAGTCTGGGTAGCAGAATTTCACTATGTCTAAACTTCTTCAGCAAATTCCTGATGGTCAGGAAACCCCTTTCTCAGTTTGTGATCAAATTCCAGGAGAGACTCTGCCTATTTGCTTTGCTTTTTGTACGTAAATGCATGTAATCAAACATAAAGGGTTTTTTTGTTGTTGTTGTTTGGGGGGAGGGAGGGGAGGAAATCAATTCTTAAAATCCCTGCTATTTAGCCCAGATCCAGAAGAAAATTCTCACTTCTGCAGTAGAATTCCAGCTTGGATGAATTTAATTTGGTTTCACATTTAATCCCATTTATTTAGTTTTGTATTGAATCAACACATGCATGTGAGTGTGCACATTTCATGTATTTATTTATTTAATATCTCACATTTCTCCCAAAACTGGCACTCAAGCTGTCTCACAATAAGAGTAACTTTAAAATGTATTGTGGGTGTTTAAAACATACCCATAGTTCAGTTACAGTAGTAAAATATAACTAGATTAAAGGCATTTTAAAAGCATAGTTTTAAATAAAAATACATGGCACCCATTGTTTAAAGAGACCCAAGGAACTGCCCACATCTGCCTGAATGAATGTCTTTGCTAGCCAAGGGATGACACTAGCCTAGCTTTTCCATTGAATGTGAATACTGCAGTCTGGGACCTGCTATTAAGAAAGCCCTGTATCATGTCCCCATCAAATGTGCCTCTGAAGATAACAATGTCTTAAAACCCAGGTACACTCAAATGCAAATAGATGGTAGTTCAGATGGCCTGGACCCAAGTCAGATAGGGTTATGCAGGTCATAACACAGCCCTTTGAATTGTACCTAAAAGTGGATCAGTACACAGTGAAATTGTTACAAGGTGTTTTTATGTTCCCTATATCTAATCAAGTACCAATATGGGACCAAATTCTAGGAAAGGCTCCAGAATTCTAGGTGAGACTCCACCTTTTGCTTTACTTCTTGCACACAAATGTGTGTGATGCAATCTAAAAGCTTCCTATATAATCTAAGATTCTTCACAATAATGTCAAAAAGGAATTGGTTCCCATGGGTTGAACAGCAACCTATTGTATACATATTTAAAAGAGGGTAACTTTTAGGAAAGCATCAATAGGGTTGTACAGCAGAATGAAAATGTCAAAGAAAAGTAGAGCTCTAAAGAAAAATATTAGTGTTTTCAATTATGTACTGAGTTAAAATTAGGCTATTGATACAGAAGTGACTGTGCTAGATTGTAAAAGCTATATATACACACTTCATCAAACTTAAATAGATTTCCTGCAAATTATTGTTTCCACAAACAAGGTTTAAAGTAAGAATTATGGATGCTCTTTTGAAGCCAGTAATTTGTAGACCCTTTTAGTAAGAGATAACACATTATCACCTGGATGAAGAACCTAGCACAGTCCATTTGTTTTCATGCAATGGAAGAGCCATTTATAAAACCATTAAAACATAACCTTGAAATTAACATGATGAACCTACAAGAAATAATTAGACAGACAAAAAGAAATGGACCTATACACGTGGAATGCTTCTTCATATTCAAGCTTCAGAAATGACTACAAATGAATAATTACTTTAATGAGACTGTAATATTACATTAACTCATATTAATATGGTTTAATTTCTGGATGCCAGTGACAAGAAGTTCTTTCTCGTATGAGATAGGTATGCTGGACAGTGTTGTGGCATGCTAGTTTATGTTTTTCCAGGCAGAATGTTGCTCTTTCCCTCTCCAAATAGATGGGGGATTTTTGCCATCTTCTACCCCTTCAAGGGAGGAAAGAAGACAATTGGCTGATTCCCCCTGTATTGGGCAAAGTCAGCCAGTGCAGCTCCTGTTTTGTATGAGGCTACATCCAGAATAGCACACACCAGCTAATAATATTGTCTTAACTATAACTCTGTATTTTACCCTTTTGCAGCACTCATCTTTCTGCTCTTTGTGATTTCATCATGGAGTTATCCACTCACCATATTTCCTAAGCAAGGAATACTCAGAGGTCATTTTGCCATTTCCTTCCTCTGAAATATACCCCACAGCACCTGGTATTCACTGGGGATCTCCCATCCAAGTACTAAGCAGGGCTGATACTGCTTAGCTTCCAAGATCAGACAGGATCTGGTGCCTTTAAGTTATTTAGGGCAATACTCAGTGTTGTACATTGTGCACAGAAATAAAGCAGCAGTGAAACTCTCAATAACAGGCCCTGGATTAGCAGACTGTCTGCAGCAGTCTAGACCTAACTCAGGCCCGTTATAGACGGGTGTAAAGTACGTCCTGGGGACATACTAGGGTTAGAAAAAGTGTGTGCCTTACACACGCACCTAACCCTAGTACATCCCCAGGACGTACAAAATGGCTGTGCCCGTTCCACATGGGGGCCGCCATTACGACGTCACGAATGCGCTGCCTCCAAATGGGGTGGCGCGGATGTGACGTCGTCACACTGCACGAGGGCGCATAGAGCACCCTTTCCGTGGTGCAAGAAGGAACTCCGAAACAGAGCTCCTTCCGCAATTTGCGTCGCTGGCGCAGCCTTTAGATGGCTGCGCCAGTGGGGCCAAGTGGCCCCTTTCTCCTCCTCCCTGCCACCTTTTGCCACTTTCCCGCGGCCTGGAAAGAGGCGGTTCGGGGCCTCGGAGGCTGCCGCTCTGGAACCTGAGGCCCTGATCCGGTGGGAAAAGCATCTCCTACAGGCCGCCCCAAACGGGCAGTCTGTAAAGCGCGTCAGTTTCCAAACATTCTGCTAAAGAAACCACACATACAGATCGGAATCTTAATAGTGTAAATCACAAGTGTAAATCAACCTTGCATCTGTATCTGTATCAGTATCATCATTATCATCATTATTTGTTATTGTGGAAGTTGGTGTTCTTAACCTCCTTCCACACTGTCTCAATCCCCCACCCAGAACCCACTGTTTCACTGCAATAGGCCCCACACAGCTATTCCAATGCAGGTGGAGATGGTGGGCGATTGGAGAAGTGTTTGACTAGGTCCCCATGGGAAATTGGAAACTAATGTCATAACCTATTGAGAACTCTGGATGACTGCACCTGGCCAGGTGCTTCAACAATTCTTCCTCCCCCCCCCCCCCCCAATCTCTCCACCAGCAATGGAATGACTGGGGGAGCTACTGAAGTACAACAATGAGTCCTAAGGTGATGATAGGGGAGCAACCATAAATTTTACACTCTGCTTGACAGTGTAGGATCTTGACCAGAATTTATTACAGTAATCCATGTGAGATGGAATTAAGGCATTTGCCACTATGGCATGATCTAATGATGCCAGGAATAGTTGCCTCAGCTGTGTAAAAGCTGCAAATGCTAACAACAGAACATTCAAGCTCAGAACCTCATCCAGGAGGACATTCAAAGCCCCAAACTGTGGTCAGTATCCATGCTGCTTTTTAAACTGCTTTTTAAAATGCCTATAAATTTCAAAAGTAGTCTTTCATATGCTACAGGGAGAACTGTTCAAGGGTAAGGAGTCAAATGATTTGCACAGTTCTTTTGACCTGGCCATTTGTTTCCTAAATTTAGTTTTCACTCACTCTCTTTCACTGAACAGAAGGTAATATCCCTGTTTGACATTTAACAATGTCAGAACCCAAATTTCTGAGCCTAACAGAAAAGTAGGTCAGCTGCTCTAGTAGTATACAAAATATAAAGTAATTAATTGTAATAATCCATTCAATTCTATTCTGCGAGATAGAGAATTTGCACATCTTAAAGACATACTGAGTAGGGGAATGCAAGGCCAAAATGGAATCCAACACTCTGATATAATTGATTACTTTCAAGCCATAGCTATTTAGCATTTGGCCTGTTACAGTAATTGTTTAGCTGTAGTGTCCATAAAAACCAAATGCATTACTCACTAATGGGTCATCATTTAAGAAAATAAATCATTTTGGTGCTTCTGAAAGTTCTAAATTTAGAAAACTCAAATAATAAGCTTTTATCTCTTGGGTATATTCTGTCAATCACATTTTGAATGCCTGTAAATGTCCTGTTCTTCTGCTTAGGTTCATTAACAATCTGAAACTAAGTACAATAAAACTTACCGTAATTTACCAATTTGTAATCTAATAACAGAACCTAAGTCCTTATTATTTTTACAGTAACTTTTTAAATTAATGTATCACTTATTAAAACAATGATCACAGTAAAAAGAAATCAGTGATCTAAATGTGTGTGTGTGTGTGTGTGCGCGCGCGCATGCACACGCACACCTGTCTGTCTGTTTGTTTGTGTGCATAATAAAACATAGTGCAGAAATCTGTAGGAAAATACAGTGTAGCAAAATATATGCAATCCTTACTCTAAGTAACATGGATTGGTACGTAAAATATAATTATCAATAATTTAAAACTTCTAAAAAATATAAATACTTCTTGACATAAAGAAGATGATTATTCCTGCCATACTGCCTCTGCTCATATAGGTTTGTTGTATATCAAGCTCATGGTAATTGTACTTCTTAAAGATGAGTAGTGGAAAACTAATACAAATGAAATACATTTCCTTGAGTTACTGTTGCCTATTAATCTCCATATGTAAACTCTGTTTCTTTTTTCTGTTTCTTTTCTTTTTGACACTTGAAGAATTTATTGGTACAGATTAAGGTACAGATTGGTACAGATAAATTGATTTGGAAATTGTATTTGATGCCAGTGAGATTACATAATATTGATAAGAATAATTCAAAATATTGTCGGAGAGGATGTCAAGAAGTAGGTTCATATATGCATATGTGGTGGCAATGTAAATATGTACAAAGATTTTGGGGGAAAGTGATAATAGGAATAGAAAGTATTATGCATATAAAAATAGATAGAAGTGCAAATATAGTATTATTATCACTATATAACTCAGAGAAATGGGAAAAAGAAGAAAAAGATTTGGTAACAAATTCGATTACAGCAGCGAGATTAATTATAACAAGATGTTGGAAAATGAAAATAACTAGAATTAGAGGACTGGTATAAAGAGGTATGGAAATTAACAATTAATGATAAACTGACATGTAAATTGAAAGTAGAAAAGGGAGCATGGAAAAGAAGTGATTTTGATGGAATTTGGAAAGAATTTATTGAGAAAATACTGAGAAAAGAAGATGGAAGATTACCTCCATGAGAGGAACTGAGATTTTGGATGGAATATGAGGGTGAAAATGGCTCCGGAGAAGGGGGGACTGAGGTGGGATATTAAAGATATTTAAACAAATTGTAATAGAATGTAAGGAATATAAATATAGAGAATTAAGTATTGTACAATAATCAAAATTCAATGTATAAATCTTTATGATTAAAAAAAACCTCTGTTTCTAGATTTCCTTGTTTGATATCAGGTACAGATTCAACAAAAATGGAAAATAAAGCCACAGTAAATTAAAACAGTAAATGAATTAATTGTTTAATATAATTAACAGTTTGTTTTGCTGTGTTGCTTCTTGCTACTTGATATTTAAATAAGAATAGAGCTTGCTATGAAAATACATTTTATCACAGTTTGTGTGTATGTTTGTTCATGTATTGGCCACCATTCTGACCCAGCTGCCATGCAAATGCAAATACAAAAAGAGAAATACAATAATATGGTATAATAAAACTTTATTTTGTTTTAAAAAAACAAAATGATAAATGAAATGGAAATATAGTTCACTCAGTATTAAAAAAAATCCCAATGACACAGCAAATTAACAACATAGCCAATGAATCACATCAATTAAAAGCCATTCAAACAATGTAGTTTTCAAGGCTTTTGAAATGCCATGCAGGAGCCAAATGTACTTGGGATGGATTGCATTGTTAGGTATCAGTGATGTTCTTGCTGTTGCTGTTGTGTGGTATCCAGTCATTTCCAACTTATGGTGATGCTAAGGTGACCCTAAGATAACCTTATCATGCTGTTTCCTTTACATCCTCTCCGACAATATTTTGAATTTGTGAGAGACTCACCCAGGGTTACCCAGTGGGTTTCATGGCCAAGTAGGGAACTGAACCCTGATCTACAGGGTCAGAGTCCAACGCACAAAGCACTACATCATGCTGGCTGTCTTGTCATTAACAACATCCTTCTAAACAAAATAATAATACAAAGATGAAATGATGACCACCAACATAGATGTCTTCATAATGGTAATGAGACAACTACTTGCAAAAGAAGACAGTCAGCTCCATGGGAAATAAGCCATGGTAGCTTTAATTGGCCTCCAATAGCAATTACATTTCATTGAATTCATATATTGCCTCGGTCTTTCTTGTGGGCAACTGGTTGTCATTGGGGGGATAAAGACAGCCCAAAGGGAACGGCTTAGAGCTGCCCCGTTTAGGCTGGATCAGGGCCAGGGCAAACAGATGTCCAGCCCCAATCCAGACATATTCCACCCCAAAAAGGAGCAGATAACATCCTCTCTTTTGGGGGGCAAAAAAAGGCCTCCCCTTCTCCCGAAAAGCTGGCTCTGGAGAAGTGGCATCTAAGCACCATGCCCCGAAGCTGGAGAGAAGCTGTCCAGCATCTCATTGCTGACCCGGCTTCTGTCTGGCTTGGGGGCATGGGGCATGTAAACGCCATACCCCCTAGCCAGCTGTTTTGGCCCATTGTGAAAAATAGAAAGTTGGACTATATTGACCTTTGATGTAAATGAATCTGAATATTCTTATATTGTTATGACAAACATTCTGAATGTAAAAGATATAAATGTAGTTTTGTAGAAAATAAAACTTGCATAAAAAATAAAATATAAATTTACGTTTGCATTTTCCTGCAGCATGTTTTGCTTACCAAATATGCAATATCATTTTAGGAATTAACAACTGTCTCCAACTGAAACCTCTTTATACAAAGCGATAATAGATCAAATGTAATAATACAGTGCATCCTTAATGACAAAGTACTTGCTGAGAAGTATAAAAGGTAATCTCTCAAAGCTCTTTGTTCAAAGCAAGAATCCCTTTTCATTTGCAAAACTTTTGGCTAAGGGAGTGACCTTGATAGCCATATGTTCTCTCTTTATATATTCTAGATGAAGAGCTCTGAGTCTGTAACAATGAGGATATTGCAGAAAGAATACAATACAGTACCTTAGTAAAAGCATAGCTCCGTGTACGTCAAATCACTAGGAGCATATGGTTTCTTATTTAAAACCTAGAAGGCTGTGCTTGGGAAAATGAAGTTTCTGATTTAATTGGAATCATATACATGAAGCATTTTACTGTGATCTGGGGGATGATATTTGAAAGAAATAAATATTTTAGAATCTGAGTGACATTCTTTGGCATGGCTCCATCAGGGATTTTTTAATAAATGAGACTGTGGGATTATGGGCAGTGGAATCTAGTGGCTCCCATGTCATTGGTGCAGTGGATCTGCTGAAAGCATTTTTTGAACTTCAAAGGAGTTCAACATACAGAGCCTATTCAGGGGATAGATCCATTCAAGTTAACACTAAAACCCAAAGCAGATTCACAGATCCATTGCCTTTACTAATGAGGAAATCATTACCATTTCAAAACATTTTTCCTGTTTATTATTTTTCTGTTCCATTGAGATAAACTCTTTTACCATTGAAAAGATGATCTCTAATATATCCAACAACCAGTGGCTGTGTTCATGACTTCCATTTCTCTAACCTGTACCTCAATCACTTGTTAAGGGGATTGTAAATGGAAGTCCCCCCCTTTTCCCCTAGCCTTTTCCCTTTCCCTGAGGATATTTGTGCTATAACAGTAAATGTTATACCATTTACTGTTATAGCACAAATAGCAGATGAAATGATTCCCATAATATCCTTGCTAAAAAGCTAGTAAAATGGAGGCTAGACAATGTGACTCTTAGATGGATATGCAATTGATTGATCATCCAAAGCCAGAGAATATTCCACAATGGCTCCTCTTCATCCTGGAGAGAAGTGACCAATCAGGTGCCACAGGAGTCTGTGCTGAGCCCAGTGCTATTCAACATCTTTATCAATCACTTGGATGATGGACTAGAGGACATACTTATCAAATTTGCAGATGGCATTAAAATACAAGATAAGTATTCAAAATGACCTTAACGGATTATAACGCAGGGCCAAAATTAACAAAATGAATTTCAACAGGGAAAAATGTAGGCTATTAGGATAAATAAGGAACTTGGGCAATAAAATGAAATGTAGAGATATAGGGTGGGTGGTATCTGTCTTGACAGCAGTTTTAGTAGACCACAAGCTGAACATGGGTCAGCAATGTTATGTGGCAGCTACGAAAGGTAACACAATTCTAGATAATGCAATTGCATCAATAAGAGTATAGTCTCTAGATTAAGGGAAGTAATAGTCCCACTCTATTATGCTGTGGTCAGACTCCACCTTGAATACTGTGTCCATTTGTGGACACCACAGTTCAAGGAGAATGTGGTAAAAGCTTAAGTGTGTCCAGAAGAGAGTGACCAAACTGGTGAAAGGTCAGCAAACCATAACCTATGAGGAGCATCCTTTGGAGCTGGGTATATTTAGGCTGGAAAAAATTAAGTTAAGGAATGACATGATCACCATGTTTAAATATTTGAAGGAATGTCATATTGAGCATGGAGCAAACTTGTTTTCTGCTGCTCTAAAGACTAGGACATGGAGCAATGGGTTCAAGCTACAGGAGAAGAAATTCAACCTAAACATTAGGAAAAACTCCCTGACTGTTTCAACAGCTGTTCAACAGTGGAACAAACTGCCTCAGAGAGTGGTGATATCTCCTTCTTTGGTTGTTTTTAAACAGTGGCTAGATAGCTGTGTCTTGGGAGTTCTTTGATTGTGTGTTCCTGCATGGCAGGAGGTAGGTTAGATGACCCTTGTGGTCTCTTTAAAATCTATGATTCTATGATTCCATGACCAAATATTTTCCTATAATGACATATATCTAGTTTTCTTCTCTTATTTTTAGTAGACAACAGGACCAACTGCAATGGTGGTGGTGGTTATAATGAGGATGCTCTGACATGAATTGGAAAGGCATAGCTCTCTCTCTGATAGAAGCACAAGCTTTCTCAATTATTTTTTTGAAGCAGATGCATTTGTTACTGCACTGATAAACCTGTGATTATACCACTCTAAGCTGTTGGAGTTCCTCTATACTGAAATAATGATTGCACATGGAAAAACTAAGGAATAGAGAGAAGGATTCAACTCTTGCTTTCTCTGTGATCTGCCAGTTTCTCTGTGATCAAATAGTTTTGTTTGTATGGAAGAGCTGATATAATTTATATATAAATTAATCATATAAGCACCCATGTATGGTCTAAATAGCCCAGGCATAAATTCACTGTCAGCCAATATATATTAGCTCACAAGGAGTTTTAGCTTAAATAAATCTGATTAAACAAACATTAGCTATAATATTGGATTAGCTAGCATCTTTAGCCATATTTTAATATTTGGAGAGCTGAAGATAGGTTACATAAACAGGAAAATAATGCTTGCTAATTTTATCTTTTTGCAGAATTAGAGAAATATATACAAATAATGGAATTATTGGTAAAAGAAAGAAAGATGTCACAAAATCCTACACTACACAATCCTCTGACTTTTTTTGCTCAGGGATTCCTCAGTCTAGTAGCAAATTGAAGATTTCTTGGTTTAAGATATCAAAGCAATTGACTACCAAAATTGTTTGTGCATGTGTGCACAACTTAGTAGTAACAATCAAAGTACAGGTACTGAACCCAACAGATGACCTGTGATTATATTGCTCTAGTCAGCTATTTTTTTTTCTCAATGGGATTTTCTTACAACACTAAGGGGTGTCTGTGTGTGTGTGTGTGTGTGTGTGTGTGTGTGTGTGGGAGAGGGGGGAGTTTTTAAATTTGATTACATGGATGATAAGCATAAGAGGTTTTTTTTCTGGTACTGAAAGCTACAATGTATCTGTTTAGTTGGTTACATTGATTTTCACTTACATTTATCGTGGCACACTTGAAGTAGACTTCAACATGCTGAAGATATTTTCAAAAGAGTTCAAGTTCATATGAAGGTAGAATATAGAACTGATAATTCTAATTCTTACACCTTCAGAATGCCCATGGTCACTTTTTTTCCCTCCTTTTGGCAGAGATAAAAAGATTGTAATGTGGGAAACATCATTAATTAACAATGTGGTACAGTAAATCATTCCTACCTAGCACTGAAAAAGTACCCCCCTTTTCTCAATTGCTTCTTACTTTCTTTAGGTATTGCCTTTAGTTCTTTCAATGGAGATATGCATTGCTTAAAGGGAGAGAGTGGGACATTTTCTGATTATACAAGACTCACCTTCCTTAGAACCCTATTAACAATTTGCTACTGAGTTTAAATGGGTAGCATGTTCAGATTCTGAAATAAATAATTATAGTCATCATTCTTAAAAGTTAAAAGAAGAGATTTGCTGTAAGTGAAGTCAGAACTATTAATGGTGGTGGCCCAATATAGTGCATGGTACACCTGCAAAATATTTTCCAGTTACACTAATTTCCATCTTCTAGTTTTTCTCAGAGTAGGATTACGTTTGGAATAAAGAAAGGCAGCAGTCAGCAATTGAAAAGACAGGCAGGTATTTGGACATAGGGGTTCAACAGATCACCCCAAAAGGGTGGACTAGAGCTGTCCATTTTAGCTCCCAAGGGAGCCCACAGCAGCCAAACCACACAGGCTCCCTCCACACCAAAAAGAACCCAGAAAAACCGGGTTCCTATTGGTGCACATGGGCGCTGCCATCATTGCACCATTAGTGCACTGTGGCGCATCAATGATACAAGCGCAACACCTGATGTATGGATGTGGTGCCACACTTGCATCATCATGGCAGCCCCTGTGTGGATGGAAGGCCACCATGATGGCAGCATCAGTACAGACTAGAGTTTGGGAGTGCACGGTTGGTGCATGTTCCCAAACCCTAGAATTGGCGCCGTTTCCCAAGCCATAGTTTCCTCTGAAGTTTTTGGGCATCTTGCCTGAATCTTAGGAGGAAAATAAAGCCACAATGGTAAGTATCTGCTTCTGCTGTGCCTGCCTTTTCCAGCATCACAGATATACCTTGCCAGGGGTAGGAGTAAAAGAACTTTTCACAATATTGTTCTAGTCTGAGGTTTACCTGAAAAGAACTGGAATGATGCGAGAATCCATCCTGCTGCACTCTCACTCTGAGCATTGGATATATTTAGCTTCCTGTGCATTGAATTTCAAAGTTCCTATTTTGCTCCCTATCAGATGAGGAGATTTTATTTTGTCTTGGATGTAATCATTAGACTTTTTGAACTCATTCATGTGATAGTTTTTTGTGGGGTTTTCAGACTATATAGACTTGTCTGCAGCTGCACAGTATGTGCTAAGTGCGGACTGCGGACAAGTCTACATAGGGACCACCAAACGCAACATACAAACAGAGACACTGGATCAGCTAGAAAAAACAGCAGTAGCAGAACACATTATAAACCATCCGAGGCACACAATGCTATTTGAAAACACTGAAATTCTGGGCCATGTCAACAACTATCAGGTCAGAATGTACCAAGAAGCCATTAAAATCAATAAACATCTGGGCAACTTCAACAGGAAAGAAGAAACCCTTAAAATAAACAAACAGGCTGAATAGGCTGACATTATATGGTTTCTTCTGCTACCTCTTCCCTCACCTAGTCTGATGAAAGAAAGCAGGAGCAGCAGTGTAACTCCAACCTGCTAGCCAAGTCCCAGCAAAGCTCACAAAGTTTAAGCAGGGTCCCAGATTTGCAGGATCCTTTTTGCCACGACTTCTCCCCTGCAACCATGTGCTCTAATGCTTTGCTCCAGTCTGTCCCAAAACAGTGCCGCTCCAAGCCACAGAAGAGATGCCCTGTGCCAAAGCTTCATGAGAGTTTCCAAATTGCCACTACTAGCAAAAGGCATCAGTAAGGGAATGAGTTCACATGGGCAGGCAAAGAGTGGGAGACACCATCACACAAAATGATCAGCGAGGCTGTGTGGTGGTTTTTTGAGGACCTTGAAAAAATGTTTCATACAATCCTCATCCCCCCCCCATGGTCCTAATGTGTGCTGGTTCCCCTTGTCTTTCTTGCACACCAATACTTTGACATAAGGCCATCCCTACTCCCTGTTCTCCCTCACCCCCCCCCCATACTGCCCCACTTTTCACTGTCCCCCAGAACCTTCCACCACCCCCAGGGGGGTGTACCACCCAATTTGGGAAACACTTGGAGGCCACAAGGTGTTTGGCCTTCTGAGCTGATAACTGGAAGTAGTGTACAGGCTGAGTTTCCCTTGTCTGCAATTCTGAAACACTCCAAAGTCCCAAATTATCCAGATGAGGGGCTGCGATAGTATCACCTTTGCTTTCTGATGCTTCAGTGTACACAAACTTTGTTTCATACACAAAGTTATTTAAAATATTTTGTATAAAATTAACCTCAGGCTATGGGTATAGGATGTACTGTATATGAGACATAAATATATTTAATGTTTCAACTTGGGTCTAATCTCCAAGATACCTCATTTAATATATCATTATCTACACTCATCTCTCCACATTCACTTGGGTTAGGGGCACAGAACCCCCATGAATGCAAAAAAACTGCAAGTAACAAAAACACTATGTGAACACCTCTCTAGGTCCTCCAATGCAACTCTGTGGTCCATACCTACCAGACATTGACCATAGAATTGTGCCGGAGGAGCTACCAATGCCTAGTGGAGTGTTCTCTCTAAGAATCTCTAGGTCCTTCAGTGCCACTTTTGGTTAAAGCTGACCATAGAGTTGTGCTGGAGAACCTGGATATTCCTAAAGAGAACATATTTATAAAACCTGTGAATAATCAAATCCAGAAAAATCAAAGCTGTAAATGTGGAGGGACAAGTGTATATGCAAATATTCCAAAATAAAAATAAAAAACTTCCACCAAAATCCAAAATACTTTTGTTCCTAAGCATTTCGGATAAGGGAGACTCAACCTGTACTAAGTGCAGCAAACAGAGCCTGATAATTTCATGGTTGTGCAAGGCTCAGTTGCATTGCTGAATAGCAAGAGGAGCTTCATGCTAGATTTTTTTTTTAAAAAAAAGAAAAGATTATTCATATTCTAATATTTTCTGCTATGAGGGTTTCAGTTGAAAAGCAAAGTAACATAGGTACAAAACATACTGCAGAAATAATCCAGTTTGAGATCACTTTAACTGTCCTGGTTCACTGCTGACAGTAAGGGCTGTTCGACAGTGGAACACACTTCCTCGGAGTCTAGTGGAGTCTCCCTCCTTGGAGGTCTTCAAATGGAGGCTGGATGACCATCTGTCAGGGATGCTTTGATCTGGATTTCCTGCATGGCAGGGGGTTGGACTGGATGGCCCTTGCGGTCTCTTCCAACTCTATGATTCTATGGCGGGTTACAAACCGCCACTTACGATGTGCTCCGTGCATGCTAGGGTTAGGAAGGGGCGTGTTAGGGTTAGGAAGAGTCGCCCCTTCCTAACTGGCCCTGGCCCCAACACGCGTGGAGCGCGTCGTAAATGGCGGTGCCCATCCACATGGGTGCTGCCATTTTGACGTCTTGGACGCATAGCATCCAGATGTGTCATGGCAGAAGTGACGCCGTGAGGGCGCGCTTCACCCCTCACGGTGCCACTTCCGCGTTTTGAAAAGGAGCGCCATTTTGGCGCCCATTTTTCGCTGCGCCGGGAAGCCTCGTGGTCTGGCCACTGGGGCTTCCCTCCGCAGCGAATGGCAGCGGCAGGAGAACGGCCACATGAGGGCGGTCTGTAACCCGCCAATGATTCTATTCTATGCTAGGCCATTGTTAGGCCATAATGTTAAACATTTTATGGTTGTCAGTAAACTGTAGTTTATTGTGACACCAGAGCTCTCTGACAGAGAAGGCTAAATATCTTACAAAACTACATTTCCCAGAATCCTCTAGCATTGAGCCAGAGTAATTAAAACAGTCTCAAATTATTTCTGCTGTGTGTTTTGAACCATATACTGACACAGACCTTCCAGTTGCTGCCTAATGAGAAAGTGACAGAGATTTGGACATATATAACCACAGGGTTTTTTTTTAAATATTCTGTTTGATAATCATTTTTGTTCAAATGGTTCCGGACTTTAAAATTGATTTTTTTCTTATGACTATAATTTTTAATCCCAACATTTATTCATGCACACTTTAAACACCTCATCAATGCAAGCATGGATTTTCCTTATTCTACTAGTGCCAGCATGGCATTATGGTTTGAGTATTGGATTATGACTCTAGAGATAGATTATTTCCTAGCTCAGCCATGAAACTCACTGGGTGACCTTGGACAAATCGCATGCTCTCAGCCTCAGGATAAGGCAACAGCAAACCTCCTCTCAACAAATTTGCCAAGAAAACCTTATGATAGGATTGCCTTGGGGTCACCATAAATTGGAAATGACTTGAAGGCACACAACAACAATAGCAACAGCAGTTTATGTATACAGAAAGTTGTATACATTTGACATAGTTACTCTTTGTCTATGTGAAGTATTTTCACTCTGCCACAACTGTTCTGGTTCCAGCTTCTCTTAAATGTGGACTTTTGCTATTATTCATTTTTAAGATCGATGCTTGAAATCTATCCCGTTTTCCACTTACCCTGTTAGCTCAAAAGAACCGAGGGTTGTCTCTCTCTGACCTTTCTTGGGCAAAGTGATCAAGAGGGCAGTTGCCTCCCAACTTTAAGCTGTCTTGAATGAAGCCGATTATCTGGATCCATTTCAAACTGGCTTCATGGCGGGATACAGAGTTGAGATGGCCATGATCACCTTAATCAATGATCTCCGTCTGGGCATTGATAGGGGAAGTGTGACCTTATTGGTGCTCTTGGACATCTCAGTGGCCTTTGATACCATTGACCATGGTATCCTTCTGGAACACCTTAGGGAGTTAGGTATTGGGGGCACTGCGCTCCAGTGGTTCCATTCCTACCTGTCAGGAAGATTCCAGATAGTGAGGCTGGGGGACAGTTACTCTTCTAGGAGAGAGCTGACATCTGGTGTCCCTCAAGGTGCCATTCTATCCTCCATGCTGTTTAACATTTACATGAAGCCGCTAGGAGAGATCATCCAGAGACATGGGGTGCGGTGTTATCAGTACGCTGATGACACCCAAATCTATTTCTCTATGTCTCCAACTGTTGCAGTGACTAAGGATGGCATCTCTCCTCTGGATGCTTGCCTTGGGTCAGTAATGGACTGGATGAGGGGAAAAAACTCAAGTTCAATCCAGAGAAAACAGAGGTACTTGTGATAGGTGCCCCAAGTCCAGGGATGGAATTTTGTCAACCAGTCTTGGACAGGGTGAAACTTTCCTTAAAAGACAAAATTCACAGTTTGGGAGTACTCCTGGATCCATCTTTACAGTTATCATCCCATGTGGATATGATGGCCAGGAGTGCATGGTACCAACTTCGGTTGATATGCCAACTGCATTCCTACCTGGACCAAAAGGACCTTGAAACAGTGGTACACACACTGGTAATCTTTCGTTTAGATTTCTGTAATGCATTCTACATGGGGTAGCTACGTACCAAGTTCAGAAGCTTCAAATGGTGCAAAATGAGGCAGCCAGATTGGTCATTGGAACATCTAGATCAGACCACATAACACCAGTATTAAAATCTCATCACTGGCTACCGATTAGCTTCTGGGTGCAGTAAAAAGTGTTGGTTATTACCTTTAAGCCCTACATGGCTTGGGCCCAAGTTACTTGAGGTAACGCCTCTCCCAACACAATCTGCCCCGCACTCTCAGAAAAACTGGGAAGAACTTATTAGGGTATGTAAACATCAAGTTAACAACAACTTCCCACAGGACATTTACTGCCGTAGCTCCTAAATTATAAAATAGCTTGCCAGTGGAGATCCGTCTCATTACCACCTTAGATGCCTTTAAGAAGACACTTAAGACAGATCTCTTCCGGCAGGCCTATCCATCCAATCTGCTATAAGAGAATTAGAAATACCCCACCTATATTTGTAAAGATATGAATTTTAAATTATGATTGGGCCCCATACAGACAGGCCAAAATAAAGCTGCTTCGGGCCACATTGGAGGTATGTTGTTTAAATGATGCATGCCACCTAAGAGTTCAGAAGCCGCACCAAAGCCATGCTCCAATCCTAAGGACTGGAGCGTGGGTTTGGAGCAGCTTCCGGACACTTAGGAGGCATGCATCATTTAAACAGCATACCTCCAAAGTGACCCGAAGCAGCTTTATTTTGGTCTGTCTTTATGGGCCCTTAGTCTATGTATTGTATGGATAGTGGTACTACTGTTTTATTGAGTGCATTTTATATGAATTGGTAGTTTTTTATCTTGTAATGTTGTTTCTATTGTTGTAATCCCACCGCGATCCACAGGGAGAAGCAGGATATATAAATAATAATAATAATAATAATAATAATAATAATAATAATAATAATTACTATTAAAAGTCTAAAGTATGGTTATTTCTTGTTCATTCTATACAAAAAGGTTTTGGAGGTGGATAGTTAAATACTTTAGTAGGTATATGTGTAGAAAGTCATAGTCACTCTGCTAGACCTCTGTAGTGTGAACAACATTGATGTGCTGTAAAGGTGTCCATCCCCCAAAACATTATTATGGAAAGGATTTTCCAGTCTTGCTCAGATTTGGCCAACAGCAGAATAATATTTCCTCTTTTTCAGGTAGAATATGACTTTCTGCCATTATTTTAATTAGTTAAATTAATATACATTTTGAACACTTTACGGCTGTCATTTTTAAAAGATTTCTGTGGTAAAAAAACAATAATTTAGAAAAATGATCCACTAAGCCTGTCATTTGTTTTGAGTTTTCTATAACATGAAGATGATTGCAATCTGCTATATCATGCTGTTAAAATGATGCATAAGCCCTACTAGCATTCTCAAATGATGGAGTATTATTGCATCCTCTTAAATATTGGGCACTGAGATAATTTGGCTGGTATTGAGGAGAAAATTTACTATAACCCCTGTGGTTCAGCTTTCATTGAATAAATATAGCATGCTGCTTCTTTTGTTCTCCTCGTGTGCAAAAAAGCAATTTATGTGTCCCAAAAGAAATATGATCGAAAGTTTACTATTTTTCTGTGAATATCTGTGTTGAGTGTGTTTTTAAAACTTATTTGCACCATGTTATAGGCTGTTATGTCCAAAACACCAAATGTTCTTTTCTTACTGAAAGGTACAATAATTGATCTATTTATGTGGCACCCAGAGGTTCTCATTTCTTTCTGAAAACATCTTTTATTCTTTCCAGTCAAGAAATCTTTATTGTATATATCATAAGAATAATGGTTTGAAAGGTACAACTCTTTGGTCAGAAGTATAAGGACTGTATACCTTGCATCTCAGCAGCAAAATCTTCAATTCAGAGAGAGGAACATTTTACACCCACACAGACAGACACCTACACACACACCTTCTGTATTTCTCCCAGTTTTATTGAGATCAGGCAACTGGATGAGAAACAAGTTTGGCATTATCCAACAAATCACTAGCCTCATCTCATGAAGGTATATTATGATCCAGTGTTGTGAGATAGCTCTGGTTGTAATTCCAGTCCTCTCCAAAACTTTGTTTGGTACAAGGAACTGACACATGTCACCATTGTATGATAAGCCTTAATCAGGTAAATGATACAGAATGTGGTTTATAGCAGAGGAAGTGTCACAGTTCTTTGAGGTGCTAAGGTCAACTCTCCCCTCACTGAGCCCCTAAACAACTAGTTCTACCCAAACTATCTCATGGGAGTTTATTACACAGCCCCCTGGAATGGCCTAGTACATTACAAAAGGGGGCGTGATGGGAATGGAAGGTGGCATAGAACACAGTTTACTGCATAGCAGAATGCCACCACCTCCAGAAGTTCCCATCACGTTCCGGATGCGTCCCAGAGGAGGCAATTTTCAGGAATGCTTCTAAATCACCTCCTCTGGGATGCATCCTGAACACAATGGGAACTTCTGGCAGCGGTGGTAGTTTTCTCCTTAGTGGTAAACTGTATATGCCACCTTCTGTCCCCATCAAACCCCTTTTGTAACCCACCAGGCCCGTTCTAGGGGCCTCTGCGATAAAGCCCATGGTCAGCATTCAAAATCGCCGTATCCAGTTGCAGGTTTTCTGTGCTGATGTGCTACCCCCAAGTTATGCCAGTGGAAGGTTGATTCACAAAGATTGTATTGTGCAGAAACAAACAAAAGAAATAGAGGTGTACAGACATGACCTATCACCCATTCCAATAACAATGAGAACTATACTAGCAAGTGGCTAACAGATCCACTGGATAGATGTTAAGTGTTAGCTATGATGCTCATTCTGTCCAGTGGCAGAAGTCATGATGTCCACACCAAGTGAAGATTTTTGTGAAGTTCACAGACTTCCTTTCATAGCATGTATAACAGGGTTGCAGCATTATCTGTGGTTGCTGGAAACCACATAGGAAAAGCTATGGTGATCCCCTTTCTGAAGGAGAAAACATGTCTTATCTTTGTCTGCCCAACAGTATGGCTAACATGGGAGAAGAGAGAAAGTTTTCACAAACAGTGAAGGGAACTCCTGGTTCACAAACATCCAGTGGTGGGATGGATCCCTTCCATGTTTGCAGCATTCTTCAGAACTGCAGTATTATATATCATGAAGCTGGAAGATATTGTCATTCATATAGAACATACTTCCCTAGGTTATCCTTGACATTCCATCCCTACACACTCATATACCCGTGACCAGAGGCTTTCAGGATGTGAAAGGTACCTTAATGTGGGAAGCACTGTGGGTTCAATCCAAAGATCAGAGGTGAGGAAAGTGCACTCCTCTGACCTAATTTGACCTTTACACTCATTTTTTTAAAAGTCTCCCCACAATTTCCTATTTTTTAAAAAAAAATGCCCCCAAAACTATGTCAAATGCCATGAAATAACACGTGAAGTCTGCTCAAGCCCTCCAGTCCCACTCAGAACATCCATTCCAGTCAAATAATTTTATTTCCCTTCATGATGTCCTCCAAAATAGTAATAAGAATATTTGGTATCCATGGAGCGTAAAGGAAGTTTGCCTCTCAGAGGCAGTGGAAAATTGGCCTCTGTGCTGTTGCTCACCCCACCTTAGCCCCACTAGAGGCAATGGGAATGTTGGGGGCAGAAAGCCAAGTATATTCCTTTCCTGAGCTGCTTATGCTGTTTCAGATATAAGGCTCAAGCAGCAAAACAAGGTGAAATATATTCTTAATAGCTGCTTTTCAGTTATGAGAACCCCCACATAATAAATTCATTTTTATTTTGTAAAGGCATGGGTGTTGTGGGAGGAGATAGTAATATTATTTTCTTTAAGTTGAATTTCACTGACCAGCCTAGCTGTGAGTATTCTGTTTGTTACCTAAGTTCACTTTTCTGTTTTATTTTTTATTGGATCTTGTATGCAGCTTTCCTTCTCTTTCTTCCTTTTTGCCTGTGAAACCAGCACAAATTCTCAGTCTTTGCATACTAAACTATGTCCCAAACACTGAACTGTCTGACTAGACTTGCATCATCCACTAAACTCTTGCACACTGATGTTAAAAAGCATTAGGTTACTGAAATGTGAAAATTTCTTGTTGGTGGAACACATTTACACATTTTTAATACATGTTGCTTTTGACCCTCTGTTTTAGAGACATAGTAAACAGGAGAGCCAAATTAACCATACTGGAGTTAGGTTAGCATGTCATTTATTGTTTCAAACTGTGGTCAAAGCTAAATTTCCTCCTAGAACCCCGAAGTGGAAAGGTTTGGGACTTGAGGAGAAAATTAGGATGGAAACATTTGGCTTCTGAAAATATTTAATCAGACTTCTGGTGAGTTCCATTATGAATATAATAGATAACTGTACTGTTGTTCTGCTCTTTGTGCTCATCCTACTCCAGGAATTAGCAACCTTGATATAACATATACAGTGACACCTTTAGCTCAGAAGCAGCATGTGGGCAGACTAGACAACTGAGCAGAGTAATTAAAGCTGCTTGTTGCACTCAAGGGACAAAAATATTATTACAGAAAACCAAAGCAATGCAAAGGGTTTGTTTTCTCCTTATGCAATGATCTGTGTCACTCTTCATAACTTTTGTGGAATACATTCAGACCAAGATCGTGGAAGTTAAATGCTTTTAGATAAAAGATAGCATTTCATATTCTTGCTGTATACATGCAATAGCATAATTTGTATTCAGGCAAGTATGATGACTCATAATATTCCAACATTTGGTGTTAATAGAGCTGTTTTGCAGGCTCTTGTACTATTGATGCTGTGATAATTTGCCAATCTGTTATAGTAGGGAAAAAATTAAATAGTAATGGCAGTGGCTCTATTACTTCATGCAGCAAAAAATGAAATGCCCTTGGTACTGCTATACTTCCTCTTACATTCTGGTTTGAATGGGCCTGGTTGAGCAAACAGACAGAAAGAATACATAGTTCACAGGTGAAATAAATAAAAATAGATGAGCACATCAGCCAACATGCCTTTTCTGGTTTAAAGTCTAACAGTTTAAGATTTTATATGTATAGAGATTTTGTAGCACCTTTGAGACTAACAGAAAGAAAGAAAGAAAGAAGTTTGTAGCATGAGCTTTTGTAAACTTTAATCTGCTTCTTCAGATGCTTATAGTGAGGTGGAAGCCAAGGACAGACAGGAGTGCAGGAGTTTAACTGAAGGAAACTGAAAAGGAATGTTGGCTGCTGCAGACCCAGTCAGCATGAGTAGAAACCATGGGCTCTACATGATACGTAGTTTGCAAAGGGCTTCCCACATGTAAGTCCATAGGATATCTGTCTGTATCTTGGACAAGTTTCTTGAAAAGGTTGATAGATTTCCACTTCATTCAGCTAAATTTGGTGCTTTCCATAGTGGTAGAATTTAAAGATATAGCCGTATAGAATTAATGTGTATAGAGATTTTGTAACAGCTTTGACTAAACTGAAAAAAAAAGGGGGGGGGGGAGAAAGAAGTTTGTAACATGAGCTTTTGTGTAATTTAATCCACTTCTTCAAATGCTTATGGTGGAGTGGAAGCCAGGGACAGACAGGAGCGCAGGAATTTAATTGAAAAAAAATTGTACTCTTCAGTTGTAGCATACATACGTGTAGCATACATTGACCCCTTCTCCCACTTTTTTCCTTTAATATATCATGAAAATGTGCAAATGGTATATATGAATTATGGAAGCTAAGACAACATTGCAGAATGGCTTAAACCATATTCTTATTTATCTGTGGGAGAAAAGTGGAAAAACCTCTTTCTTTGAATTGACAGGAAACACTGAACAATTGCTAATACGCTTCCCCTGTTTTTCATTCTTCATTTTTTTAAAAAGGGGAAAATCCAAATTGAACCGCCATCAGGGAGAGAGGGAATGGGAATAGGAGCAGTGTAGTGTCATTTGCTACTTAATATATTATTCTTTTAGATGTACATTGAAAGTCACCTAAACTGTAAACTTTGAAGGCAGCCCATACATGTGAATGGAACTAATACATATTTGCAACTATGGATGTAATAAAGGACATAATGTCTCCCATGCTATTTAACATTTACATGAAACCGCTGGGAGAGATCATCCGGAGACATGGGGCGCGGGGTTATCAGTACGCTGATGACACCCAAATTATTTTCTCTATGTCTCCGACTGATGCAGTGACTGGGGATGGCGTCTCTCCTCTCGTGGCCTGTCTGGAGTCAGTAATGGGCTGGATGAGGGAAAACCGACTCAAATTGAATCCAGAGAAAATGGAAGTACTAGTGATAGGTTCCCCTGGTCCAGGAATGGCGGTGGTTCCACCTGTCCTGAACGGGGTCACGCTCCCTGTGAAGGACTCCGTGCGCAGTCTGGGGGTGCTTCTTGACTCGTCGCTTCACCTGACTGCTCAGGTGAATGCGATGGTCAAGAGCACTTGTTATCAGCTTCGGCTGATTCGCCAGCTGCGCCCATACCTGGCCCAGAGGGACCTAGAAACTGTTGTACATGCTCTGGTAACTTCGAGACTGGATTTCTGCAATGTACTCTACATGGGGCAACCCTTATACCAAACTCAGAAGCTTCAGATGGTGCAGAACATGGCAGCCCGGCTGGTCACTGGTGCCTCCAGGACCAGCCACATAACACCGGTTTTAAGGGATCTCCATTGGCTGCCCATTCGCTTCCGAGCCCAATATAAGGTGTTGGTAATTACCTATAAAGCCCTAAATGGCTTGGGCCCAGGATACCTAAAGGACCACCTCTCCCCGTACATTCCGCCTCGCACCCTCAGAACGTCCGGGCAGCAGCTACTGAAGGTGCCTGGGGCTAGATTAGTCTCCACGACTCGGAGGTCGTTCTCCATAGCTGCCCCAGCCCTTTGGAATGTGCTGCCCACAGAGCTCCGCTCGTCCACCACCCTGGCCCAATTTAGGAAGGACCTCAAAACCTTCCTATTCCAACAGGCATTCCCCGAGTAAATATCCTGTGGGCCTCCCTCCTCTCTTTTGTGGCCAAGAGGTTGGGCTTTGGGGCTTTACTGTTGGGTTGTTTTAAATATGTTTTTATTGGAATTGTTTGTATTTTAATTATGTTGTGAGCCGCCCTGATCGGAGGAAGGGCGGCATATAAATAAAAATTTTATTATTATTATTATTATATTAGAGTTGGACATTGTAAAAATGCAGTTGGCTAACAGCAGCTCCCTGTCAAATCTACACTTGAAGGCAAACTCACGTCTGCCACCTTGCTAAATGTGAACCAGCCCTTAAAATGTCTGTATTAAATAGAATGATAACTTTTCTGGTGCTAGCTGTGTTGTTATGTAAATGCATTAATGAACTATGGGGGGGGGGGGGAATAGTTGAAGATGCATTTCCACCCAAGATACAATCAACAACATACAAATCAACATACAAAACTGAGCTACATGAAGTGAATAAAAACCGGATACATCAAGCAAATAAAGCCACAAGAATTAAACCTATTTTAATGGTATAAACAACTTCAACACACCAATAGAGGAGCATTGTCAATTAAAGGAACTATAACAGTATATTGAAAAGAAATACAGCAATAACCTAATACAAACAAAATGCAACATTTGCTAACATATTAGTAAATGTACAAAACAAAATGGAGTCCAATACCAGGTTTTCTATAGTGCTTGTTGTATAGGCCTTCAGAGATTAAAAAGTATAATCACCAGTAGCTCAAACTGGCAGAATTCAGTCCACAATCATATCTTTAAAAAAGTCATCCCAGTGTTGATACAAACAAATAGCTAAACCAACAGATTAACATTCTAATAACTAAGCAGCTACCTTTTTTTTCTTATTTAAGTAGTGTTCCTTACATATTCAATTGTCAATTTTTATTTGCATGTTTAACAGTTGTAGGACAACCACTGAAGAAGATGAAGCTTCAAAGTATGTCTTGCTGTTTACATATGTTGGTCTTTTATTTTGTGTGTGTGTTTTATTTTACAGACAAATGTATGACCTTTAAGTCTCTTTTAAATATCCCACTGCAGTGTCTACTTGAAATCATTTCCATGACAGAGTTAACTTCTGACTCTCTTAACTCCTTGAAATCCGGGGTAAAAACATGGGGGTGGGGGATTTCAATAAGTCAAGAGGGATGGGGAGGCAAGCCCCAAGCGCCATTCCTACATTCTCCCTAGGGGCATGCTAGCTTCCTCTCTGGAGACAAATTGCAGCAGAAGCAGGAAGAATGTGTGCCTGTTACCTGGGGTTTCCTGCCCCAGCCTCCCTTTCTGCCCTGACATTGCTTCTCAGCCTGGCTGCCATCAATCACAAGTAAATTTAAATTTTAAATAGTAACTTGAGCATCCACATTTTTTTTTTTTTTGTTCATGGGGTTCTGGAA
The DNA here is from genome assembly GCF_019175285.1 of Sceloporus undulatus. NCBI lineage: Eukaryota > Metazoa > Chordata > Lepidosauria > Squamata > Phrynosomatidae > Sceloporus > Sceloporus undulatus. The sequence goes on along the minus strand of NC_056523.1, from coordinate 117,400,765 downwards.
CCAACCCCCCTCCTCCACACACAGATAATAAGGGCCCACTTTATTGATATTATTTGAAAAGAGTGACTATCAAAAGAACTCATTGAAGTATTCACTACCATGATCAGCTGTCATTTTAGGGTGGTTTTCTTTTTTTAAAAATCTGGTAACTGAGGATGGAGGGTGTGGCAATGACTGAAAATGTTTCAAAATTCTTCCAAGTTCAGTAAGGACCATTGCATTAGGGCTGGTCCCCTCTTAAATGAAATATATCTCTTAACCTCAGTTCATTACAATGAGGAAAGTCATGCAATCAAGCAAGAGGCTACATCACCACAGAGAAACTTTGGTGCAGGACAGATTGCCCAAAAAGGGCGGCCTGCCGGCGGCCTAATTTCCTCCGGAGGGAAGCCGCAGACACCAAACCACGTGGCTTCCCTCTGCAGGAAAAAGAACCCGGAAAAACCCACAGAGCCAACGTAATGAGTGCATCAGTGGTACACTCATTACATAAGGGCTTCACGGTGACATGCGGACGCCATGTGGCACTTACATAATGACAGCACCACCATTGTTATGGCGCCACTCTGTGTTAGGGTTAGGGACTGTGTGATTGCCCCATTGCAGCACCAGCATTGCGCTTTTGCGCGGTCTGTACCACGCCCTTGTTAGCATCTAGTTATTGGTGGTGAGCAAAGCAGCAACCTAGTGGTGATTGGAGTTGAAGCAGACAGTGGATGAGGTCACCTCTTTCTTTCTTTCTTTCTGTCTTTCTGTCTTTCTCTCTTCCCTGGAACATTCTTTTCTCTCTGCTGCTGCTACTCCCTCCCTTTCTCACCGGTTGTAGCTGCTTCCTGGGTAGACCTGGGATCCATTCATACCACATGCAATCTAGTGGTGAAGCGACAGATCTCTCTGAGAATTCTAAATATGTCTCTGTAAACTGCAAATCTCTTTTAAAAGAAAAAAGAAAAGAAAATTATTTTTATTATACAATTTAAAAAAACACATACAAATAAAAAGTGTTCTTACATTTCTTACAACATCTTGTAATTGCTTCTTTTCCTTCTTTTTTGTACTTCCAAATTTCTCCATCTTCTATATGGTTCTTCTTTATTCTTCTTGTTTCCTTTATTTTTGTTCTCATACATTATTCCCTATTTTGTCTTGTACAAATAACAAATCCCCCCCCATATTCCCTCTTTATTTTATATTCTTCCCCAACGCACATAATTCCATAGGATGTTGCCATGGCAGTTAAAGTGGAATCGCAATGCTATAACTGCACACTGTGAAAGAGACCATTTGTTTAGGCAGTACAAATTTTTAGCTTTTTTTTCAAGGATTTATCAAGTAGGTCTGATTTATTTATTTATTTAGACTGAAGTCTCTTATGTTGCTAAGCAGACCTGTCAGAAGAATTGACTGGTATACCACCTGTTTGCATGTTCAGAAATATCTGTGAGGTGCAAGCCAGATAATGACAGATGAGCAGTGTTACAGTGGGGAAGAAAAACACTTTAGAGCGTTCTTTGTAGAAGATATTTCCACATTTGAAGAAATAGAGAAATGCTTTAATGATCCCATGCAGAGGGTTTTCCCCCTTCTCTTCCAGTCCTGTCTTTCCAAAATCAGATTGAAGCACATTTGTGCCCTACAGGCTTCAGACTCCTCATCCTTGCAAGAACATATGGATGTTATTATTTATTGTGGCATTTCTAGGTACAGTTAAATGGAAACATATTCCACTAACTTGGGGTTCTTTCATAGGACACAGTTATAACACTGTGATTCCACTTTAATTGCCATGGCTGCATCCTGAGGAATCCTGAGATTTTCATTTAAGGAAGAGGATTTAGAATTCTCAGCCAGAGAGTTCTAGTGCCTTACCAAACTACAAACCCAAGGATTCCCTAGGATGCTGCCATGGAAGTTAAAATGGAATATATTTGTGTTGTGTAAATGAGCCCCTAGACATTGTACATTATTTGCAATTTGTTAGCATAAAAGAGTACTTAAACAACAGTCTAGAGGTAAAAAATGCAAACATGCTTTACTGAGTATGCTTCCTTTTTTGCATCAATATAAATCAAGGATGGATTGTGAAGCTTAACTTTGGATCTTTTGGGATTTGGCCAGTTTATATTGTGAACATTAAAAGGTGTCCAATTGTTATGGATGTGTCCAGAATTGTCATCTGTTCCTGTTTTGTGTACCTTTCTTCAAAGACTGCACTATTCTTTATATGTGTTTTTCATCCTCCAGAACAAAATTTTCAGCGTTCTTTTTTCTATTATAAAAAAAGATCAATGGCAGCAGCCTGACACTCATGAACAATCTTATTATAGCAAACTACTGTTCACACCCCATGCAGGAAAACAATTTGGAAAAGAAATAGATTTGAGTTTCAAGCTGTAGAGGATTACTACAAACCCTGGAAAGAATACCATTTCATAAAATAATTACAATTGTGTTGCTTCTTACATTTCTCAGAAATTTAGACATGTATCTTGTTTTCTTAATGCAATCTTATCTATATATATTGACATACATTTAGATAGAGATATTGCTGCACATGGGAACAGATATATGCCTCTGTCTACAGATCAGGGCTTCTTGAATCTCTTTTCCCTTGTGACCCTAAGAAATCATCCCACCCAAAGTTTAGGGTATATTTGGAAACTGTCTCTAATACACAAGAAAATGCATTTGAAATGCAGCTGTTTGAACTGGGTTCTAGACAGTGTTCCCAGATGAACCAGGAATGGAAAAAGAAAAGATTAATTCCAGGTTTTTTTTAACAAAAATAAATCTGATTTATGGCCTGTTAGGCTATTAGCAGCACACAAATATACTTAATTTTCCCATCATTGTGATGAAACCCAGTTGTCCTCCCTCTTCCCCTCAATTATGCACCCAATTAAAAATGTGCATTTGAAAAATATACACAAAAATATTTTAGTCAATGGGGAAAATTGAAAAAAATGTGTACATTAGGAAAATATTTGCAACTTCATACAGAACTTGAATGGAGTAAGAACACTGGTGGGTTACTCAGCAATGTGATGAAAATAAAACTGAACAATTTCCATAGCAGACAAGAAACCAAAGCAAAAGTGGTAGCTGGAAACTAAAAAAGAAATGAGCAATTGAATTTTGGAGGAAAGGACATGGTGGTAGTGGGGATCTAGGACCTATGTAACAGTTGAAGATAAGGGAAACGCTAGAAGTAAAAAAAAAAAAAAAAGAGTAAAGGCAGAAGGTGTGTTTAAAGAGTCAGCCAAAAGGCAGGGAGGGTTGAAAGACATACAGCAAAACACCCATTTTTCTTCCAGCAAGGCTTAGATTCCACAGGAAACTCTCTCTGTAGTTACATCTGTACAGGAGAACAGAAAGCCAGCCTTGAAGGGTGAGTTCAATCCCAGGACCTACGGTATTCATCTATTGAAGCTGTGCCAACGTATAATTCTGATTCATTACAGTTGGCAACAGCCCTCAGGTCTGAAGAATGAGACCCATCTGCCGTTGCGAGCAGGAACATTCCTTTGTGTTAAGAATTGAAGACATTTAAGGAAATGTATATATCTGGATTATTAAAACATACAGTGATTTGATATAGTCTAGACATAGCCAGATGGCGTAATGGTTTGTGTGTTGGACTGCAACTCTGGAGGCCAGGGTTCGATTTCTGGTTAGGCCATGAAACCAACTGGGTGACCTAGGACAAGTCACATGCTCTCAACCTCAGGGGAAGGCAATGGCAAACCTTCTCTGAACAAATCATGCCAAGAAAACCCTATAATAGGTTCACCTTAAGGATGCCATAAGTCAGAAGTGTCTTGAAGGCACAAAACAAAAATATAGGTGCACTGTACTTAGCTTCTTGCACTTTGCCTTTAATTCATGGGGGCAAAGTCTTGGGGAATGGGTCTTGACTGGTGGCTACATCATAGCAGCATTACCCAAGGTCCCATGTAGTGACAAGCACTAAGAGCATTGCCAAGCAAAAGCCTAATGGTGGCAAAGTCCTGAGCAGAAAAGCATTGGCCCTGGTGGGTTCTGGCAACAGTCTTTGTGCCTTTTCTGGCTGGGAGCCCAAGGCAGAACATCAGTGTGAATGGTTACATGTATTTTTATGTTCAAGGAGGTAAGACAAACCACTAATGGTACTTTAATATAGTATTTTCTGGATGACTTGCCTGCTCTAGATTCAGTTTAAAATAAATTGTGACATAATTTATTGGGAAAGAATTTTAAAACAAATGTATGTTGCAATGCACTCAGGAGAATTCTTTTCCATTCCTAGATTAAGGAGAGGATACCTTTTAAATAAAGCATTAATTAGCAGACAGTTAATTTAGGACAAAATACTGAGCTTAATGTTTTGTGAATGGAAATTAGTGTCCCATGCTGATTGAGCTTCTCTTTTTAAGCTCATAAATTTTACCCATTGCTCAAGCTGTGTCATTTTTGATACCAACTAATCATGCTCAATCTAAGTAGATAGACAGGTAAAGGAAATCAGCAGGACAGGGTTAAATTAGCTCTGTCCACCCATAGTAGGCTTTTTAAGCAATCATGCATATCCTGCGATTAGTTTTCTGTTGGTTTACACATGACAGTATTTTCTCTTTATAATCCAGCAACCTAAAGTTTAGATTTAAGCTGCACAGGTTTTAGAGCACTTTTGAGACTGTACCAGTTTGAAAGTATTTTGTAGTATAACACTTCTTAAAAACATGCACATTCAATACATATATTGGCCTAAAACTGTACTATGGCATTCTTTGATCATAGTTTCTTTGCAAATATTTTGTCAAAGGATGAAAGGTAATGCTCAAAGTAAAATGTCTTGTATAAAAAAGAAATCTGCATCAGCTGAAGCAGCATAAAGACTTTGTTTCTGTCAACTTTATTTTTTCCATAATACAAAATACCTTTTCATTAATTATAGTGTTTTATTTTATTTTATTATTTTTTAATTTTTTTAATTTTTTGAGGAATAACACTTTTATTGAACTTCATAGTGTAGCGTCTGTTTTGAAAAACAAATAAGGCGAAGATTATAGCAGGGATTCAAAAAGAGAAATCCAGTATTTCTCCAAATATATGAAGAAATTGTGCATTTTATGACCTGACTTGATGGTCTTAGCTGTTGCACATCATGCAAAGATTAGACTCATTCCTGCTATGTTGTCTTTTCTAAAATAATCTGATACACAGTATTCTGATACTGTTAGTTTGCTACCACTAAACACCAGTAAGGCTGCTGTGGAGTAAATAAAGATTTGTTAGGTACTCTGATACTTAATATCTTATTTATAATATATTCCTGCAGTATTCTCCTTTTTAAAAAACCTGTTTTGAATACGGTCTGGTTTGGGTTGGCGAAGGATGCAATTTTCACTTAGGGCTGGAAAAGACTGGCGAAATACGCCAGCTTTCTGGCAGCTTGGGAGCATGGGGTACGCATGATAAATGCTCTTAAGCCAGCAAGAAGCTGCCGTGAAGCCGCCCAGCTGTTTACATGGAAACAGTTTTTCAGAGGTTATGAAAGAGAAGCACTATGTTTGGTTGTTGGGTTTTTTTTAATATATGATACTGTTTGAAATAACTAATTATAGGACATTTTGTTTATATAAATTGGTTTGATATTTTTGTTTAAATAAGCCAACTTCCAAAGCTAAAACATTACTCTGTCTGTAACAAGATATATCAGAACTTACACACAAATTTTGGCACCTGTGAGCTATGCTTAATTGTACAGAGATGTAAGCAGATAGTTTGTGATCTTTCAATCTGAATCTTGGTTGAATTGTAGTGGACTACTTTATTATTATTTTATTGAAATTAAATGCTTCCCTTTAGATCTGAACAATTCTTTGAAGATGCAGTTTAAGTTTGTTCTTCAATATTTACAATCTCAGATAGCAGTCACTGAAAATCTACAAATCTCAAAGCATTTATATCCAATGATGGACATAATATCTGGAATCAGCTATTGCCTTGCAGTTCACATGCAAGTAATTACATATTTCTTGAACAATGTAGGGTTTGTTAGCACAGGCCAAAAGGCCCATGTTTCCCCTGGCCTCATGTTGTCCTGTTCAGATGATGCAAACCAAAACCTTAGGGAAGAGATTGCGCCAGATCCTGGCAGACTGGAAAAAGATATAGTGGATCTGATCCAATCCTAGGATAAACAGCCTTTCCCTGAGGTCAGTTTGACCCCTGGTTTGCCACAGAGTTTTCTGGAAGCTCCATGACAAATCCTTTATGTGTTCCTTACCTTTCCCCACCATTTGTCCTGCTGAGAAACACACACACCCCATCACTGTATATGATTCAGAAATGGGTGGCCTGGCCATGTGGTACAGCAGGTGCCCCATTTCTGCATCAAATGTGGCAATGGAGGGTTGGGGCTTTTTGGTAGGAGTGATGGCACGGCAAGATAAGGGGTGCATTCAGTGTCATAAAAATATTTTTATCATATTAATGTATGAAAATTAATTTCTTATTCTCCTGCCTCCCTTACTATCCCATCAATAATATAGATAGCCAATTTCAGTCTGTTCTTAGTCCAGGAGAACAGGGACTGAAGCATAGTTAGTTGCCCTGACTAACAAACTACTCTGAGAGAAAGTCATGGGTTAAGCAACCTTTGATATATCTGATATTATGGTTTCCTACTGAATTGGCTTTATAGGATGGCAGTAGGAATAGGCTGTGTTATGCAGGTTCTGCATCTATCCACAATACAGGTTCCAGAGAGTGGCACTGAGAGCCTCATCTATAGCCCATCTCTGTTAAGCTGTGCAGTTCCACAGGGTTCCATCCTAAATTCTAGCTACAAGTTCCCGAGGATTTGCCTTTCTGCCACTCCGAAACTGTGGAAGGACCTGCTGGAAGTGATCCGTCTTATCATCACCATAGACACTTTTAAGAAGGCGGTCAAGATGGATCTCTTCTGGCAGGCCTTCCCAGACTGACCTCCCAAAGCAGGATAGCCCCATCTGCCTTTAATGTCCATCCCATTTTGATTCTTTTATATTATGCTATTGATATAACTATTTTAATTGTTGAATTTTTATTATTTTTAAGGGTGGGATGGTTTAGGGGTTAATGCAACTTTTTATTGTGTTTTTGTATTTTTATTTATGTTGTAATCCCGCTTTGATCTGCAGGGAGAGGCAGGAAATATAAATAAATCCTATTATTATTATTATTATTATTATTATTATTATATGTAACGGTTGGATGTCAGTTTTGGAGTTTGTTGCCATCACTATGCTGAAGACACCCTGAAGCTGTACTGGTGCTGGATCAGTACCTGCATGCTTTAACATGGGGACCAGCAAACAGTAGCATTCACATGGGGTGAATAAGGACGAGTAAAATGAAACTGAATTCGAATAAGACAGAGGCTCTGTGGAGTGGTACAGTATCTTCACCTTAATCCAACCGCTACTCACAGCTAAAGTAGACCCATTAAACCAATGATGTTTATGGAAAGCATTGACTTAACCATAGAACAATTAATCCAGTTTGTCTACTGTAGATGTGACTGGCAATTGGGTTCAGATCATTCTGCTTTAGGTGCAGGACAGACCACCCGAAAGGGCCAGCCTGCCGGCGATCTAGTTCCCTTTCGAGAGAAGCTGCAGCCGCCAAACTGCATGGCTTTCCTCTGGAGGTAAAAGAATCCAGAAAAAAACAAGTTCTTTTAGCGATGCAGGGTGGACGACACGAGTGCATGACTGCCACGCAGTCTCTAACCCTAAAATTAGCACCAGCATGGCACAAAAGGGTGGTCTGAACTTACTCCTGTTGGCTTCACTGCAGAAATCCACTCCTTTAAAATTATCAGAAGGTTACATATCACAGCTGTATATCATGGTTCTATGGCTCAGAATGTGTAGATACAGATTAAGACAAGACACTATACTGCATTGGATAGTAGGATATTGTGCTACATTTGTTACTGGGAAACATTTATTTTGCTGAATACACATAAAGCAGTGGTGAGCATTTGTTGGGGATGGGGGGCTACATCCCATCCCAGTACGACCATTCCCACACCTCTGCCAGGAAAAAAGTATGACCCCAAAGTGTCCATAAAACATTATTTAGGGCATTATGGGTGTTACAAAGTATTTTGGGAACTCCATCACTTTGTTTTATGCCTAGGTAAATAGTATTCACACAAGAAAGTAATCAAATTTGCAGTGCATGAGGACCCTGGATGGATGGGGTTGCAAAAACTGCCTTGGTGACTATGTGCAGTCTTTGGGTGGTACTTTGCCCACCACTGCCCTCAAGTAAAAATACATTTATATTTCAGTGAAATATTCTCAAAATTGGCAGTATAAAAGGAACGTGGGAAATTTTCCCGGTGAATCCTGCTTGAGATAGTATCAGTGTCTATATTATGACTTCCCTTAATCCGTACAACCTTCTCTGTCCATTTATACCCTAGTTCCCTTCATTATCAGAGTGTCTGTAGGTTTGTTTATTTGTTTTTTTGAATAACCCATATTCTGTATGAATTCAGTGTGGTATATATGCACAGTATATGTGCACAGTGTGGTATATATGCACAGTCGAAATCGCAGATGGGTTCTCATCCAGGCACTGACTAAACTGAGATTTGCTTCACTTCAGCACACTAGTTTCATTACTTGTTATCAAGCCACATTTTAGAGGAGGGTGGAGGGGATAAAATTTTATTTCTAATTTTGTCTCTGGCTTACTTCACACCAGGTTTTTTCATGCTAGCATCCTGTTATTTCTCTGGTTATCACAGTATCCTTCCTTTTATGCAAATGTATCTTGAAATATTTTCTTATTTTTGATTTTAAAAAAGCTAGCTGAAGAACAAGAAAATATATTATTTCTTAATGCCTCATCTCATACTATTCTGCTTTCCCTTTTCTTTTTTCTAATTCCACATTCCCACTGGGAACTTACAGAGTGTTAACACAAGAATACAAGAGTGAAATCAGAATGTCCTGTGGAGATTCTCTATCACAAAAGCTAATGCTGCTTTATTGATCTCTTCCATACTGTCTCCCACAGTTGTGTTATGTCTGTGGCAAATTCAATTTCTAATCTATACAAACAGATCAGGAGATATAAGTTAGCATCTCAGAGGAAGACTGTCTTTATCACAGAATGAAAAGCCTTTACCCCCAACCCCCAAAATGGGTGCACTGATGTTTTTGTTATGTACACAATGTTCATAGGACAACCATGTTAATTTTGAATTTTGATAGCTATGTTTTATTCTTGGAGACAAAAAGGAAACAGGCATTTTGCCTGGTTCTGTTTCGGCATTCACATTTCTTTTGTTTGTGGGCAGAGTTATTTTCCCTTTTAACAAAAGGCAGTGGTTTTATGTTACAGGGATGCTTCCTGTACAATTGGTAGGATTGCTTACATGCTTTAAAGTGGGCAAAAAGGAAGCTGTATATCATTAACTACACCTCATAAATTAGAACATGCCTGGAGACTCACAGCTTGCAAGATCTAATTGTTTTTCTTGCTTCAGACCTGAAGTTTACTAGTTGGATTCCAGTATACAGCCATCACTTTGGAAGAAGGGTGGACAATAGACCTTTAGAAATGAAGTACATTTCACATCGAATTGTATTTTGATCCAGGAATTATCTTTCAGTACCAGAGGTGACTACCAGGATTGAGCTCATAGGTCTTTGATACATATGGCTTCATGGTTTCACGAAAAAATGTTTTGTTTTACACCACCCAAATTTCTTCTTGGGGAGGACTGTTGTTTTTTCAACAACTGAAAGTTACAAATTCTTAGCGATCTACTATGAATCATGCAGAGAATTAACATTACATCCTAGTCTACATTTTGGCTCATCACAAATTAGAGTGTCAGCCTTCAGAGGAGTATAAGTCAGGGGTGGAAAACCTACAGCCCTCCAGGTGCTGATGGACTACCATTCCCTTCATACATCACCTCCAACCAAGCTGAAGAAAGGTTAACCAGGCTCATAAGGGCTTGGTTGTAGCTCCTCTCCATATGGCTACATGTCATCATAAGGGGAGGAGCTACAACTAAGCCCTCATAAACCTGGCTAAAACTTCCTTCAGCTTGGCTGGTAGTGAGGCATGATGCAAATTGTAGTTCATGAGAACCTGGAAGGCCTTAGGTTTTCCACCCCTGTTATACAGTAGGTCTTAGAATATAAACCTTGCCAGTGACATAAAATACAGTCAGCCCTTCCTATACACAGATTTTTTTTATACAGGAATTCAAGCATCCATGGTTTGAAAATGTTCAAAAAAAAAAGTATAAATTTCAAATATCAAAACTTGATTTTCCTTTTTTTATAAGGGACACCATTTTGCTATGTCATTATATTTTAAGGGGTTTGAGCATACATGGATTTTGTTATCCACGGGGGATCTTGGAACCAAATTCCAGCGTAAAACAAGGGTCCACTGTACATTCTTTATCAAACTGATTCCTTTTCATGAATGAGACATACAAGTGATCATTCACTCATAAAATACCATCCTGGTTAAATCTGACAAAATATTGAAATTCATAAAGAAGAGAGGCTGAAAGCCCAAGATAAAGGCTTTTCAGGCTCAAGCCCTGAGATATGGCAGACAGACAGAGTGGATCAGTAATTCAAATATTATAAATATTGCTGTTTTTTCCCCCCGCTGAGTTTTCTGATAACAATAGCTTTTCATGACTGCTGCTGAAATCTCTTTCTTTACAAACATTTCAAATGAATAGAAAGGAAATATGAGTGACTAATCACTTCAGCCGAATAAAATCAAAGCAAGTTATGAAAGACTGTCACCTTCAGTGACCACTAGTTCTGATTTAAAGTAATGTATTAGTGTTTTTACTGGGGTATGTGAACCATGTGGTAGAACTTTCATGAGATAAGTTTGTCTCTTGGAAGATCTCAAGTACTAGGAAAAAATTGCAGATGTAAAATCCCCCTGGCCAAAGAAGATTTTCTCTGATTCCTAAGAAAGTGAGGTAGTAATGGAGAATGATAATAACTATATGTGCTATCTGCACTATTTAGTCTAATAAACAGTGTAGTAATTAGATAAATGGATGAATAAATGAAGGCAGAGCAAACTAAAAACATTGAGGGGGAAGTGCGAAATTGCAAGCCTTCCACTACAACCAAAAAATCATATTCTTTCCAACTGTCTGGAAAGAGTGTGGAAACATTGACTTTATCCAGTACACTATGAAAACCATAGATGGCCTGACCTTATAGAAGTCATGTGTAGGATTGAAGTCAAACTAATACATGCCAGAAGGTTTCTTCAATTTTTCTTCAATTTAGTACTAGACAACAATGACTCAGCATATTCATAGTAAAGAAGGTCTTCTTCAAATGTCTTCAGCAACATGGAAATGGACTAATGTTGAGATGGGACAGGGACATACTTCTTCACTGACTTGAGTACTTCTATGTTTTATTGCCCACCTATACTGTTGTGTCTTCCTTATAGAACACAGGTATATGTGGATCGTTCTGCATTTACTTTCCATTAGTTACTGCTTACATTGATTAAAACTGGACTTGGTATCATCCAGACATTTCAGTCTAAAAGACTAACTGTTGCCATCTCGTAAACCTAGGCTGATATATACTTAGGAATGTGTAGGATCTAGTAAGTACAGAGTGATAAACATTGCTGACCAACTCATTAATAATGAGACCAGACACAGAGAACTGGGTTATAAAATGGGCAACTTTATTTAACTCAACTTATTTAAACTTATTTCTTCGAGAACTGCAAAAAACCAGGGGGGAGAACCTTGTGTAGGAACAGCTGGTGGATGGTCTGCTCCAAGACCAATTCCCCAGCTTCCAAAGGGCAAAAACACCTGTGCCCCAAGGGCAATCCATAATTGGGTTGCTCCCCGGCCGGCCCGCATCCAGAAGGCCAACCCAAGACTCCCCCACTTAACTCTCAAGATGTAAGTGAGGGTTTAAAATCTCAAGCCAGCCCCAAGGCAAGTCTCTTTCCCTTCACGTTTACTCGCAAGACCTAAATGTGATTTCCAGAGACCTAGCTTCACCCTTTAGGAGGGTGCCGAGGTGTTCACCGAAACATCTATCTGCCCCCGCCTATGCGTGGAACCTATTTATGACCACACCCATGCCAATTGTCAAAGTCCTCAACCAACAGTGTGGGGTAGGCAAAAAACCCCTGAAAAGGGGAGAAAATTCCTACCCGGCCCCGAGGCGACCAGAATTAATTTTCACACTGATGTCGAGGTGGGAGGGTGGGCCAGCATTTGAAGCCAAATGAGAGGAGTTTGGGCAGGGAAGCCTCAAGCAGGCTAAACCCCACCCATTCCTCTCCCAACAGCCAGCAGAGCATGCTGTTTTCTTTTAAAATCCTGGTCTCTACAATGAGAGGCCAGCAAAATCTCCTCCCCAGCCCAAATGGTCAGGGAGAAGCATAGTTTAATCAAAGGGCTGAAACTTTAGATTGTACACCGAAAAGGGAGCCCCGGTGGTGCAGTGGTTAAATGCAGTCACAAGGTTGTGAGTTCGATCCCAGGGGCTCCAAGGTCCACTCAGCCTTGCATCCTTCCAAGGTCATTAAAATGGGTACACAGCTTGTTCGGGACAATTAGCTTACACATTATAAACCACTTAGGGAGTGCTTAGTTCACCAATTAGTGGTATAGAAATGTACTTGCTATTGCTATTGCTATGAAGCCTATGTAGGACGAAAGATAAATGAAGAGAACTGTGAACCTATCTGACAGATTCACCAAAATAAGTCAGATAAGACAAAAAACTAACTTAAAGGTATAGCCAGAATTGTTTTGCTAAACCTAAACTGAATTAAAGATATCAAAACCACCACAGTTTTTGCTACAGGACTGAAATAATTGTAAGAATGTATAAATAACTTCACATGCCACATTCCACTTGTCCATAAAGAATTATCCATCTGGATACCTGATTTGTGACCTTGCCCCAGATGCAGTCATAATCTCCTGGAAGCAATTTCCATGATCAGGGCAGCTGAAAAGTGTGCCACTATAATCAGTAATCTCTCACAGTCAGGAACTTTGCTTAGCCACTTCACATCAAGCTTAGTGCTGTGAAGATAGGAGTTCTATATTCTGTAGTGGTTGCCTCACAATATAACATGGATTTAGTTATGGAACCTCCAAAACATCTATTCTGATCACTCATTTTAAGCCTGGCTTATATAGCTTTTTCTTATATTGTATCTCTCTAAATTCTGGAAGATTTGTTCAAAGAAACAACAGCTAAGATTCTTTGCCTTCTAATAAAACCTGGTGATTTTCAGGCTACCCAATATGTTACACTATTATTTGTGTATTTTATTTAAATCTCATCTTGTATTTCAAGAGGATTGCTAAAACAGGACATAAAATAATAATATATAACAACAATAAGTCCATAGGAAGTAGTTTTGTGCCAAGGTAGTAATCTGTATAGTTCAATGCAGGAGTACACAACCTGTGGCCCTAGGTGTGCATTCACCCTTTGAGAAATCTCTGTATATAGCAGAGGTAGCCAATCTGTGGCCATGGGTGTACATGTAGCCCAAACTGTTCCCTGTGTATCCCATAAAACTGGAGGGAGCCCATCCAGTTTCCTCCACAGCCCAACTGATTGATGTCTCTGATATCCAACCGTCAAGGTAATATTATCCACATAATTAGGCTACATTGATCCCACATAAGCTACACATCTCATTAGACACCTCACTAGAATCAAGAGCAATGGCATAAAGAGGACTTTGGAATCACCACATTTATATGTTGACAGGTCAAGATCTTGTAGACTACTGTTAAGAAGTTTTACTCAACAGCTATTCAAGGATGCAATAAGAGATATTGTGATAAACATTTTTCCATCTGTACTCCTGCATGATAGACATGGTAGCTAGAATAAGACTTTCATCTTTGTTCTACTCATAATCTAGTCTCTTTCATTGTCTGTAAGTCTCCAGAATATCAGAACAAAGCAAGATCTGCAGTGCTTGACATGACATTTGGGTGCATTCACATTGGTGGTCCATTGCATCTCATCATTTAATACTCTCAGTGAGAGTACCAGATCTATCCACTTGATAAAAAAAAAACCAGATCATTTGAAATCCATCAGATTCCATGTGTCCCAAGGAGCAGACTATACTAATAATCTGCCTAGCCCTCTGCTGCCACCAACTGTGAGAGCTTCTACCTATCTTTCCACTACCACCAAATGTGTGGATTTAATAATAATAATAATAATAATAATAATAATAATAATAAGCTTTATTTGTATACCGCTTTTCCGTGAACGATCAAAGCGGTTTCCAATATCAGATTAACAATACATACATCATGACTCTGCTTCTCTCCCCTCAAGATGGTGGTCGGGAGGAGGGCTCTTCTTCTTGGCAGGCAGAGGCCTGTTGTTTCTTGCCTGCTTCTCTCCCCTCAACTTATCTCAACCAATGCCACCCAATGTGAGAGTTTCCCTAATCCACATCAATGCCACCAATGTGAGGACCACCTTCAGGCATGGCCTCAATGTCCACTCTATCTTCCATCCTTTTGTAGGTTGGTAAAATGGGTACCCAGCTTGTTGGGGGCAATTGGCTCACATTTTATAAACTGCTTTAGGTAGTGCTAGTTCACTGATAAGTGGTATAGAAATGTACTTACTATTGCTATATTGCTACTCCATATGAATAAATTCAATCAAGGAAGCCACAGCCCTGAGTCTGCAAGACCTGAGTAGGACTGTTGATGACAGGGTGACTTGGAAGTCTCTCATTCATAGGGTTACCACAAATGTTAGATCCAAAACACAGAAATAATACAGTTTAAGACTGCTTTGTCTGCCCTAGCCCAGTGCTAGGGAATTCAGGGACCTTTAGCTTTCAGAGACATTTGGCCTTCTCTGGAGCCAATCAGACTACCTTTTGTACCGAATTGTAACCTGGATTAAAAGTGGGAAGTTCCCACTGGTGCCAGTTTTTACACACCAGATTCAGGGCAAATCCACCTTAGAGCAGATTTTCTGAAAGTGGATTATTTCCTGTTTCTTTTTGGAAAATCCGTTTCTTCCCTGCTGCTGGCAAATGTGAACTTGGCCCTAGTCCTAATCGGGTCATGTTCAGGGAAGGGATTTAGGTCAGAGGGTGGGCGGTGGACGGAACATGCCTCCCCTCTCCCACCAGCTTTTTGCAAGCGTCTCTCTCTCTCTCTCTCTGTAATTTTTATTTTTGACAGATTATGCAAATGCTTGTGCTACAGATTGATACATATTGATAGAATGTGTCTGCTTGTGCTACATTTCCCTTTTGTTTGCTTGCTGCCGGCACGGCATGACATTTTACAAGTGACATTTTTAAAAAAAATATTTTGTGTGTGTGTGTGACAGAATATATGAATGCTTGTGCTACATATGTTTCCATTTCAATTTGGCAAATTGATACAATGTGTAAATGCTTGTGCTACATATGTGTAGGAAATGGAGGGAAAGCAGAGGATGCAAAGGAGGAGAGAAGGAGAGATGGCATTCTGGGATGGCAAGCAGAGGGAAGGGAGAGGATGCAAAGGGGAGGGAATCTGAAATGACCTGAAGACACACAACACATGAATGTATAAGTTGACAGAATATGTGGACGCTGCTGCCAGTTTTTTTTTTTTAAAAAAGGAGGGGGAAGCACCTGTTGCGTTGGCCAGTGGTTGTAAGACACATCACCTTTGACGAAAGCGGAAGTGAATTTGATTGACAACAAAGGAGGCTCCATTTTAAAGTGCTACTGCAAATGTGAACTGCAGCAGGGCAAATTGCATCAATCAAGGTAAAGGGTAGTGGGAACTTCTTTCCAGGGAGATTTGGTACTGGCTTACTGAATTTGACCAAGTTCCACCCAGGGCAAATTCCCCAGTCAGAGTTCTGGTGCCATAGTAATGTACAATTCTCAGGATTCCCTAGCACTGAGCCAGGGCAGATAAAGCGGTCTCAAACTGGATCATTTCTGTAGTGTGCTTGGACCAATAACAATAGCAGCTTCATTTATATACTGCTTCATACCACACTAAGCAGTCTCTACGTGGTATACAACTGTAAGCTAATTGCCCCCAACAAGCTGGGTACTCATTTTAGTGACCTTGGAAGGATGCTAGGCTCAGTCCACCCTGTCTGGAATTGAACTCACAACCTTGAGGTTTGTGAGTGAGTGGCTGCAGTACTGGCTCCAAAGTTGACTTAATGATAGTTAACAACAACAAACCACCTTTACTGTGATATATACATGTCAGATAGATTTTTCTGGTACTTTATTTCCAATCTAGCTCTATATGCTACTAAACTACTTACCTACTTCTCTTAGGGTGCAAAAGATGTAAAAAAAAAAACTGAGCTCCTATTCACCAGAGATTTGATGTGCATTGGAAGAGAGGTAGTCTTATACGGCAAGTATATCCCAAACTCTATATTTTAACTGGAAAAGTTGGGAGTCATCTTATATGCCCAGTCGTCTTATACGCCGGAAAATACGGTATATTGTTCACATTTGACCAATGCTGCTTCTGTGGCTGCTGTGCTAAAAGAAATACTAGAGCCAATCCTAGTACAGCATTTTTACTGGTTTTGTCCTCCTGGGGGAAACAATCTGAAATAAAGTGGGAATTGTGCAAATATTGTAGTATTTTGTCCAAAAAAGAACCAGTAAACTCTGTTAGATATGAATCAGTTGTTCCTGTTCTTTCTCACAGAGTACAAAATCATACAAGGGGTAACTGATGCTATTTATATCTATTAGGTATACAATAACAGGTCCAGTGTGCCATGTCAATATAATTAAAGAAGCAGAAGCACTGAGATATTTCAGGAAAGGTTGCTGTCAGTCTCGGTGGAAGAAAGAAGTGCTGTGAATCTCATTAACTGTCTGTCATATGAAATTTAAAACTGTCTTGGCCACTTGTGGTCATTAAAAAGTCTCATGTCATAGTTTATAGGCAAAAGTATATTTCAGCCTAGCATCATGGACACATTCCAATTTATGCAATTAGATTCAAACTAAATATCACTTATAGTGCCTAATTTGTTACCTCCTTTGAAGTACTGTGCAGAAATGTATTTCCAGCTGAAATGTATTTCCAGCTGAAAGTTGTGCTTTTTATCTGTGCTCAGGATACATCTAGTAGCAAGCAAAATATGTCTTTGAATACAAGCTGTTTGGGAACATGTCCAGAAGGGTGTGGTTGAATTTATATTGTCCTTATGGTCCTTCAAAAAGCAACTGATTTGTCATTTCAGGAATATAACACTAGCTTGTGATATGATCCAGTGCCTCTCTTCTAATAACCGTAGTACCTATAAATATAGAGCCAGTATGGAGACGTGGTTTGAGTATTGGATTATGACTCTGGAGATCAGGGATTAAATCTCTACTCAGCCATAGTAATCCAGTCAGTGAGTGACCCTGGCCAAGTCACACCCTCTCAGCCTTAGAGGATGGTAATGGCAAACCCTCTCTGAAGAAACTTGCAAAGAAAATCCCATGATAGGTGCACCTTAGGGTCGCCACAAGTTGAAAAAGACTTCAAGACACACAACAACAAGAACCTATAAACATAAGACATAATGATATGATGCACTCATTTCAATGGCAGAGAAATACTTAACTTTCTACAGTCTATCCCTGATGATTATGCTGTCCTCTCACAGTCACAGGTGGTATGCTTATTTTTGTTTACAGCTCTAATCTAGAATAGCTAATGTAATGCATATGCCTTCAAGTTGCTTGTTAACTAATGATATCACCATGAATTTCATAGGGTTTCTTAAGCAAGGAATAAGAGGGAGTTAGGTCCGAAACACATTGCAAAAATAATCAAGTTTCAGACTGCTTTAACTGCCCTGGCTCAATGCTAGGGAATTTTAGGAAATGTTGTTTTGTGAAGCATTTAGCCTTCTTTGTCAGGGAGCTCTGGGGCCACAAGAAACTACACTTCCCGGAACTCCCTAGCACTGAGCCAGGGCAGTTAAAGAGGTGTCAGACTGGATTATTTCTGCAGTGTTATTGCAGCCTTAGTCATTGTGTTCCTCTGAAATATAAAGCCTACAGCACCCTGGAGGCCTTCCTGTCAATACTCATCAATACAGCTTACATGATCTTCAGGTATTTAGGTGCCTCTAGAACAGCTACATGCCAAAAAAGAAAAGAAAAGGTCCACATAGTAGTGATACAAGTGTAAAGACCTGAGCATGCTACAAAATCAGATGCCAATTCTGGCATCAGATCCTATCTGTAGCACTGTAACAGAATTTAATAACTTTAGTCCTTAGCTCATTTATCCTCCCTTCTTCCAACATTCTAACTGTCTTCTCCTCACTATATAGGACAATAGATCACTCTCTATGCAAAAGAATAAATAGGCAGATATTTGACATTAAAAATAGAAAGAAAAAACAGCCATAGGCCAGCATGAGAATATTTCAGTCTCCTAGAGAACTCTAGTGCTGAAATGAAGTTGCCCTTATCCTACAACAGAATTTCAAAAGGCCAAGACTTAAGTGTAAAATGCCCGAATTAAAATTTGTCAAGAAGTTTCATTCTAGCTAAAGTTCATTCAAGAGAATTAATACTTTCCATGTTCAAAACTAAGTAAAGTAATTGACTTAAGTATGATAAAACGATTGCCTTGTCACCAATAGTTAGTGTTGTAGAAGGTCACATTATTTATCTTCATCCTCAGGCAGAAGGAACACTTCATCCCCAGATATAAGGAAATAGCATTGGTGTATTGGTGTGCCAAACGATACATTGGCAAAGCACCATCATGGAGCCTCCCCCACATGCCCCCTTCACTCCCCTGCACCCCATGCCTCCTTGTTACACTGTCTGGTTTGTGTATACTGTAACTGCATCCATAGGAGTCGCCAAACTTTCATATATATTTTTTTGCTTTGCTACAGCCCTGCACTGGTTCTAGTCTGTTTATATGCAGGTGCAAAGATGCACATTTTCCATGTTAAGGCAGAATATATTTTTAGCCTCAGAGTGCTTTTTTTTTTTTTTTTTTTTTGCCTTTGTCTCACTTTCCACCCACTTTTACTTCATGTGTCATCTAAACACCCTGGCTTCAAAGCACCTAGAAATCACTTTATTTTGCCTGTGTGTTTCACCCCAATGAAGACCTATTATGTAGGCCATTATATGGCAATTTGATATACAGTGTCTCCAAAACCTGTAGATTTTTGTCACCAGGATAATCTTTGCTCCAGTCTGTGTAATATATTAGACATAAAAGGTTTCCCATGCTGTTTTCAGAAAACCAAGCTGAAGCTGAAGCAAAGGGTGCTGGTTTTCTTGGTCATTTGATAGAAAATTTAATTTCTTCCATTGGAATTCTTTTTGGTGTTTGAAAGTCCGTTGTTATCTTAGTTAAAGTTGTGGTTATATGTAAAATTTTACAGTTTCATAATATCAGTTTGCTGTTGTGTGCCTTCAAGTACTTTCTGACTTACGGTGATCCTAAACTGAAACTATTGCAGGGTTTCCTTGTTTGGTGGCGGTTTGCCCTTGCCGCCTTCTAAGGCTGAAAGAGTGTGACTTGCCTAAGGTCACTCAGTGGGTTTCTATAGCTAAGCAAGGAAAAGCCTGGCCCAACTCTCAAATCACTACACTGAACTAGCTCTCAATATCAGTTTACTATCTTGCATCTAAATAATATAAAACTATTTGAAATGCTTCACAAGCTGTTTTGCTTTTATTTTATGTCAGCTCAGAATTCAAGACCATTCTGTTCAGTGGGGCTTCACCCAGATAGATATCTAGGAACTACAAGAATTATTCTTCTACATTACTCGTATACTGCCCTTCAGAAAAGGCTTTCTGAGGACATGAGGCACTGTGATGGTGAATAGATGTGCAGAAGCTCCTTATATTCCATGCTGAATTACATAAAGCCTGAACAGTTTTTTTTAAAAAAACAACAGTCCTTGGTTAGCCAGCTTTTAAAGACAGTCTACCTCATATTCTGGGAGGGATGCCATTACACCTTTCTGTGATATGAAAGGAATAATATTGTTAATAAAGATAATAGAAATATGTATTACCCTTGTATAATTCTTCATAACATTATACACTGGGGGGGGATCACCCACATTATGAAAGCTATATAAAAATAAAATCAATTTATTTATATGTCATCTATACTTTATTTTGTGAAATTGAGACTATCTTTATGATATTTATCAGCTACATTTATTATCATGCAGAAGTATGATTTACTAGAAAGAGTTTTAAATAAAAATGTAACTTTTACTTAAATTTGACTCTCGGCCCTTTTATGAGAGTCCACAATATGATGTGGAATATAAATGTTTCAGATAAATAAATAAAATGCCTATTTATCTTCAATTTGTTAATAAACTGCAATGACTAATATTTTCACTTGCTGTAAAGCATTACATGCATAAAAAAAATAATCTAGGTCAGTACTGGTGTTTGTTTCAAATACAGCGGACCCTTGTTATATGCTGGGGTTTGGTTCCAAGATCCCCCGTGTATAACAAAATCTGTGTATGCTCAAGTCCCATTAAATATAATGACGTACCAAAATGGTGTCCCTTATAAAAAATGAAAAATCAAGTTAAATGTATACTTTTTGGGGACATTTTCAAACCGTGTATGCTTGAATCCGTGTATAAAAAATCCGTGTATAAGAAGGGCCGACTGTATTTCATGAAATGTGATGTTTGTAACAATGCAGTTTTCTGATTTCAGTTTCAGCTCTTGTTATCACTCCCATTTCCCTTGTAGCATGTAGTATGCTTGGCCTGGCTTGGCTTGTTCTAGTTGTCTGGAACAACCTCTTTTACTGTGGCTTACAATTCAATTCATTTGAGGCTGCATTTTACTGATGCAAATCAGATGAGACTGTGCCACTTTTTATTCCAATTTCAGTGAAAACTTTAAGAAACTTGTTCACATTTTTTATAGTTATCACATTTTGTTTTGCTCTAAAGATGGCACATTGAGTTCACTTTGTTCCACTTGATGTCCATTTTAGTTATCATGAGAATGATCTGTTACTGAAAAAGTTAAAATCTCAGCTGACAGTAGGTGGCCTTATGCTAGTATTCCCCAGACCATACTTTTGTCATATAGGTATAAGATTTATGACCTCTTGCAGGATAGATAGATTGATATTAACTGATATAATATATGAAAAGTGCTTTGAAGTGTCAAAATACATTCACACCATACACATGCTATGGCCAAATACAGTGTTGTGCAATCTGGATAAAAATCCCCATTGACACAGTTGTGCTGGGTTACACTGTTGTACAATTATATAAGAAGTGGTACACTACTTGTGTAACTGCTTGCCCAACTCTATTGGATACTCTATGACTGCATAATGAGGCTTGAATTGTACACAGACATAATTCAATGCCATATGCTGTCGTTATCACTATAGGACTAAGAGGAGGATATGTCTAACAATGGAGTTCTAATACCTTTTTAAATCTGATTTTCAGGCTGGCCTTATTCAAAACCCTCATTTATTGCGCAAAATTATTATGTACTAATCACACTATAATCACTTTATTGTACAGTCATTTAATTGTATATGAAACTACATGTCCCTGTCTTTTCAAAGCTCCTCGTTTAACGATACTGCATTGACTACAGGAGGATTTGACTCAGATGAGTTCAGAATTTGACCTTCATCTTTTGCTCAGCTGTGGAACAACTGGATTACTGGATTACTGCAGGTCAGGCTATAACAGCTGTGTAGAGAATCACAATATCACTATTGCTATTCAAGGGGAAAAAGAGAATCAAACCAGAACAGTTATTCCCTTGCTTTCATGGGCATTAAAACTGATCCTCAGTTAAATAAAAAATAGATTTTCCCTATCCTCCTTTTTCATCAATGGCAAACAATGAAACCGTGAGTGAAGACTTTTTAAGACAGGGTTTGGAGGGCTATTTTCAAGCGAAGATTGTGAAGCCTCACTGTAGTGCAGTTCCATTTAGGACACTAACGGCACTGTGGTAATTTTTTTAAATATAAATTTTGGATAGGTTAAGGAATTGATTTAACTTTGTTTTGGAGAAAGATTACTTTTAGAAAGTGCCCAACCCAATATTATGAGTATCCCATGACTTGAGTACAGTATTCTAGCTCTATCTAAATCCTAAATCCTATTATTAGTTCAAGCTAGAGTAGACCCACTGAATCAGTGGTAACTTAGTAAATGAGAACTTATGTAAGTTCTGCTTTTCACATGGCCCAATACTAGTTATGAGTAATAATAAGCTTCAGACCTAATACAAGTATCTAGATTTCTCTCTCACTCTCATCTAATCCATTATCACTTACAGCAATGAGATAACAGTGATTCAACTATGCAGTACTTTAATAAATCAAAGTGCTGTGTTCAGTGGTTTCTAATTGCACCAGTCTTGTATCACATTGTATAATGTAGTATACTCTTGTATCTGAGATGATCTCCTGTAAAGTAACAAGACTCATTAGTAAAATGGCAACTATACTAGACTTGCGTCCAAAGGATTTTGTCAAAATAAAAAAGAAAGAAATGTAAAGATTTTTCTGCCAAAAGTATTTCTTTTTTCTGAGCAAGCTTCAAAAAGAAGGTTATGATTATGGAAATCCAATTAGTCATACATAATTCAGAGAGAGACATCGGTCTAATCCAATGTTGTATTGATGCTGAATATCTGCAGTTTAGATATAGACAATGGAAGTGTGTCCTGGAATTCTAGAATAGGTTTTGTGGATGAATAGTGGGGATGCCTTGAGGAGGAGAGGTCATGGTCTTTGTCCCAGTTCTACTGATCTCCTCCCTTCTCCAGATTCCCCCCCCCCATACATACATAGCAGATCTCCTTACCAGTGAATCAAGCAGGATCAGTAGGGTGTGTGTGAGATCTCTGCAGAAGTGAGCAAGTGAATGATGGGGGTGAAAGGATCAGAGGGGAAAGAGTAAAAGCAGTAAAAATAAATGTGACATGGGGGAGGTAGAAGGAGAGGTGATTGCTGATCTTGTTTCTGGACATTCTCATGCATAGAAGATTAATGAAATACAGTAAAAACAATGTATTTCTTCATCGTATATGTGTGTGCTTCTTGTGTGTGAACATTTGAAATTCCCTCACTAACTCACTGGGGCAGCAAAGGGAAATGTAGCTTGGATGAAGAGGCATCCAATAGATTGATAGATAAACAAAAGGACATTGGCTGATTGGTTGAGGCATGTTGGAAAGGGGGAAAGAAACATGTTTTTCAGGGAGAAATGTTGGGCTAGTTGTGCTGATGTCACCTCGCTCTGTCTATGAGTGTGTGGCCTTAACAGGACTGCTGCAATTTCACTGTGATCCAAAAAAAATGCAAGGTGAGGTCAATATTTTTTGCCAGCATAAATACCCTCAATGAAATGATCTGTCTCTAGATTAGACTGTTTGTGGTCTGAAACATTACCTTCAAATATGGCTTTGAACCAAAAACATATAAGACAAGATTTAAAGGCCACTCTCCTTCAACTGTCATAACTCTAACCTAGGTTTGCAATATCTGTTGTTATTTTGGGACTTAATTTCTACTATGCAATAGAAAGATAGAGTTATTCATTCTGCTACCTTGTTTTAGGCAACTACCTTGTCCCACTGCAGTGTCATATTATTCAGGAGGGCCTCCTAATCCTCTGCTGAGACATTTAGATACAAACAATAGTGTTCAGGCTAGGGGGAATGAAAGGAAATATCATTTGTGCAAGACACCTTCCACTTTCATGGCCTTGGACAAAAACTATAGACTGGTCAGTCGCCAAAACCATGAAAAAAAATCTGTTTCAGTATACTGTGAAAAATGTGTATATTCCTAAATCCATAAAGTAAATCCATAAAGAACTATAAACAAGACAGCTGTATGAGACTGAATCTGGTATAAACTGGCTGCTCAAGTTTACAGACAAGACTGTTCTTCTATAGATATAGAAAATAAAGGAAGCCTCTTCTGTACTATTAAATTAGGTTGCATATAGAGAAGAAAAGGACATGAAATGGAGTGTGCCAGAATGTTTTGTTCTCATAAAAATAAAGCTGACTTTGTACAACAAAAGGTGTATTGGGGGGGGAAGCATTTGTTATGGCTTGCACTCTTTTTTAAAAAAGGAAATCCTACTTTCCTCTTGTTTCTCTTGTCTTAGCTCCACTAAAGCTATATCAACATACCAGGTTTGCTGTGATGACTTTTGTGCAGATCTACTACTGGCACGGATACTTGGAAAACTCACGATGCTCCTCTGGTTGTGTTAATAATATGAGACTTCATATTGTGTGAATCATTTTGCTATATATTGTTGTGCCACACATCATTAACAGGTACCAGATGAACTACAGAACTTTGCCAGTTATTCAGTCTTGTTCTTACAGTCATTAAAGGATAGAAAAGTATCATTTTTATGTATGTTATTTCTTTGTTATCCTTCTCAGTGGTACTTAAGAGATTTCCTTTGACTGAATTCTTTGTGGTCTCTCAACTTCAGGCAGTCTTGGCTGAAATAGCTTATTTATACGATGATGAATTTGGCTGCCCTGCCAAATGACCTGAAACAGCAACTTGACAGGGATAGCATGTCTCTTTTGGTTTTGCTGGACCTTCCTGCTATTCTTCTGGGCCATGTGAGTGGGATGGGACTCAGTGGCACCCTTTTATAGTAGCTCAGTTCCTCCCTGGAGGGGTGAACCCAGAAGGTGGTCTTGTGAGACTCCAGCCCTTTGGCTGTTTGCTGGTGAGATCTCATGGGGCTTTGTTCTGTTTCCCTGTGCTATTTAACATTTACATGAAACTTTGGAAAGGTTGTCTAGAGCTTTAAGGTCAGGTGTCACCAGCATGCTGATGAGCCCTAACTCCAAGGAAGCCATTTCCCTGTGAAACCAATCTCTTCTTCATTATGGTTTGGATGGCAACAACATTGAAGTTTATTCCACGCTAGACAATGGTGCTCCTGGAACAATTCAGTGAACAGGGATTCAGAATGTATTGGATATGGTTACAATGCCCATGAAGTTATAGGTGCACAGTTTGGGTATGCTCCTGGTTTCAGCCCTGAGCTGGAGACCTAGCTTTTGGCAATGACAAGCAGTACATTTGCAGAATTAAAACTAGTGTGCCAGCTGCATACATTCCTAGAAATGTTTTATTAGGTTACAGTGAGAAATAACATAGTTATATCTTGTTTGGATCACTGAAACACACTTTATATGGAGCTGACTTTGAAAAGTATCCAGCAACTTCAGTTGGCTCCAAAGAGCTGCGATCAGATTATTAGCTCGTCCTAGTTACAGTGAGCATACAGCTCCCTCATTGCAGCAGCTCCACTAGCTATTGGCCTACTGTCAGGCACAATTCAAAATGTCAGTGATGACCTATACACTTTGTACAATTCGTTCCCAAGTATCTCAAGGATACTATCTTCCTACTTGAGCCTATCTGGGCTGTACATTCTTGGTAGAAGACCCTTCTCTCATTCCTGCTACTTGGTGGGAACATGGGAGAAGGCCTTTTCAGTGGTTGCTTCCACATTTTGTTTAAACCCCTCCCCTCATTTGTAGATTTGATTTCACTGGTTTTAATTCTGTGGATAAGTTTAATAACATTCTGTATATTTTTATTTATGACTTTTTATTTTTAGCTATATATGTTTTAACTTTTGAAAGATGACTTGAATCCTAGTACTGTATTTGAGAAAAAAGCAGGCTATTACTTTATTGTAATAGCAGTAGTAATAGTTGTTGTTATTCAATAAAGACACCAAGGTATCTGCAATAAGGGATAATGCTTAATGAACTTGACCTCATACAGTGTAGACTAAGGCTGCACCTACACAGCAGAATTAATGCAGTTTGACACCACTTTAAGTGTCATGGCTCAATGCTACAGAATTCTGGGATTTGTAGTTTTCTGAAGTATGTAGCCTTCTCTGTCACAAACCCCTGGTGCCACAGCAAACAACAAATCCCAGGATTATATAGGATGAAGCCATGGTAGTTAAAATAGAGTAAAACTGTATTAAAAGCAGAGGGTGCAAAATTGTGACTCTCTCATCTCTAATCCCAGTTTGCTACTGTAACAGAGAACCTTACAGCACAGGGCTCCAGGCACGGGATGAGAATGGAGGGAACAGAATGAGTGGTGGCCACATTTTACTGCACACAGGAAGTCCCTCACCCGTTCCATTGACTTTCCTTCCCAATCCGTCCCAGAGGTGGTGATTTTTGAGAACAGTTCTGTGTGCAGTAAAATGTATCTCCCACTTGTCTCCCACTCTTTCCCGGCCCCTTTCATTCCGTTTTGTCCCGTGCCTAGAGCCCCTGTGCAGTAAGATCCATTATGTCCAAAGTGGCAACTTGCTATCGACTAGACCTATGAATCCTTTCTTAGCATGTTACATCAAAACTGAGTTTGCGGAATTATTCGTATTCCTGAATTCCTCTCTTTTCTAGTGCCCAAATTGGGTTTTGGAGATTCATTGTCTTATCTTTCTCTTTAGGGACTGGAAATCTGTCAGGGCACTTCCTCCAGCATTCCAGTTTTGGTAAATGCTTATTAAAAAAATATGAACTAAAACATTCCCAACCCTTGCCACCTCAACAAACACACAAAGGAAAGGGGGGGGGGGGAATTCTGGTGAAAGCATGTTTTGTAAAATCTATACCCAACTTTTCATATTTGGAAGAGTGGTCATAGGGCTTCCTATAACACTGAAACATCAGTGCTGAAACATCATTTGGAGTAGTGGGTTCAGTTCATGGTTTCCCATTTTAAGATGGGTTGGTTGGGGTCAGTTCAGAGAAAATTAATAATAATAATAATAATAATAATAATAATAATAATAATAGTTTTTATTTATATATATCCAACCTCTCCCTGCAGATCGAGGTGAGATCGAGGTGAGAGTACAGCAACAGATTTAAAATCACAGTTAGTTAAAATGCATTCTCATATCATAAAATCTTAAAAACACATCAATAACCCTATGCAAGTACAATATCCCCATCTAATTTCCCATACATGCTCCAAATGAAGTGTCATCTTAAAGCTATTATAGCAGGTCAGGGGGATAGGCTCGCCGGAAGTGATCCATCTTGAGTGCCTTCTTGAAGGCACCTAAGGTGGTAATAAGACAGATCTCCTCCAGCAAGCCATTCCACAATTTGGGAGCTATAGCAGTATATGTCCTGTAGGAAGTAGATCTTAGTGTAGTCTTTGGGTAATCCAATAGATTCTTCCCAGTTGTTCTGAGAGTGCGGGGCGGATTGTGTAGAGAGAGGTGTTCCTTCAAGTAACTCAGGCCCAAGCCATGTTGGGCTTTAAAGGTAATAACCAACACTTTGTATTGCAGCCAGAAACTAATTGGCAGCCAGTGAAGGGATTTTAGAACTGGTGTTATGTGGTCTGACCTAGGTGTTTCGGTGACCAGTTTGGCTGCCGCATTTTGCACCAGTTGAAGTTTCCGAACTTGATACAAAGGTAGCCCCATGTAGAGTGCATTACAGAAATCAAGATGAGAGGTTACCAGTGCGAGTACCACTGCTTCAAGTTCCTTATGGTCCAGGTAAGGACGCAGTTGGCGTATCAACCAAAGTTGGTACCAGGCGCTTCTGGCCATCACATCTCCTTGAGATAACTGTAGAGATGGATCCAGAAGAACCCCCAAACTGTGAACTTAGTCCTTTAGGGGAAATGTGACCCTGTCCAGGACTTCTCTCTTTAAATGCCTCAAAGGCTATTACAGACAGTAGCAGATAAGCCTGTTCTCTGCTACCCCAGAGACTAGGACCAGTATAATGGTTTTAAGTTATAGGAGGGTTGATTTTAATGGAACATTATAAGGAAACTTGTTAGTAAGAGCAGTTCAGCAATGGAACCAAATGCCTAGAAAGGTGATGGGGTCTTTTTCTTTGGACATCTCCAAAGAAAAAAGGGGGCTGGAAACCTGAGGGTGCTCTAGTTGGAGATTCTGCATTGAGTGAGGGGCTGGACTTGATAGTCCCAGGGCACACTTTCCAACTCTGTTCTATTATTCTACTTCATTTCTAGCTAGGTTTGTCAGTGTCTTCACTGACAATCTGATGAGCTGATTCTTGCAGGTTGCTTAATAATCATTTTAGCAGTGTATGAAACACTTCACTTTAGCGTACATGTTGGCATTTTTGGGGGAAATGTTTACTGAGTTTTCAAATAACTTACAAAAATTCTGATTTAACTGTACAGCATTCTGAAGTTCACTATGGCCACATTTGGATGCTATATAAGGTGTTAATAGGTTAATATATTTGGGTAGGTATAGACTGAGAATGGATCTTAGACTCAAGGGGAGTCATTTGTGTATCTAATCCATGGAATAGTCAAATAGGATTGAAAAAGAAGTACATTTTCACATGCCAAATCTGCCTAAAATAATTAGTTTCTTTCCACAGTGCCTGCAGAATTTCATTCTGGGATACAACAAAGATGGTTGTTTTTAGTTTACCTAAAATTAACTATACATACTCCAATATTCATGCTTTTAATCCTCAGCACCTATGCTACAAACATTGTTTTGTGTGGTGTTGGACTACAGTCTAATGCAGCTGCTTGACACAATCAATCAAAGTTACTGATTGCAGTGCAGAATCTGATTTGCTGGCATCTTGTTCCAGAATGAAATAGGGAGAGACTATAAACCTTTTATACCTGTCAGCTAAATTTATTTTCCTTATCTCTGAAATGCTTGTTTATTTCCTCTTGTTTACTATGCCTCATTCCGATAAGATATCAGGTAGTACTACAAAATATAAGTTTATAATCAATACTCGCTTCAGATTCAGGCTTCAAAAATGCCAGTATGGGAGCTTGGTGCTGATCAAATTCCATGACAAAAATAATTGTTATGTGAAAGGATCTTCCTGAGAAATTGTCATTGTAGTAATACATGCTATTGTGATAGATAGGCCAGCCAGGGGCTGGGGATACAGGTAGACTGTCCCTACAGCTGTTGCCACACTGCAGAATCAATGCAGTTTGACACTGCTTTAACTTTCATGGCTCTACCCATGAAGTCCTGAGATTTGTTGTTTGTTGTGGCACCAGAGCTTTCTGACAGAGAACACTAAATATCTCACAGAACTAAGTTATAGGGAAATTCCATAGCATTAAGCCATGGCAATTAAAGCAGTGTCAAACTGCATTAATTGTGCAGTGCATATTCAGCTTACAAGGGACACATGGAATTGTGCTGTTAAAATGGGAATAATCTCAGTTACACACCAAACTGTGATTCTTTCATGAATGCAACTTTAAAGTAAGTGGACACTGAACACAATATCATCATCTCCTTTTGCAGCCCTGATCTGAAAGTCTTGTTCTTATGTTAGTAAAAGCATTTTGACAGTTTTATCATACATCTTTTATTCAGAAAGACTTCTAATCCTGAACCTGCTCCTTTGTTTGAAATCAAGGAACTATTGATTAGCTGTGAGACTGCATGTAACTCACTGGTGGCTGAGGAGGGTATATACACTATGGAATTAGGACAGTTAAACACTACAATCGATCAGCTCACTCTGCCGCTGCTGCAACAGCAGCAAGCAGTTTCTCTAAGCTATTAATTTTATTATTAGCACACCTGGAGACACAGTTTCCCTCAGGGAAAAGCAATTCAGTGTTGTGTGCTACAAAGACTCGTGACATATGATCAATGAGGTAGCTGGGGCTGCAAGTTTCCCTGGAATCACTTTTATATGAATGTACAATGGATGAAGGAATGTGGTCTTGATAATGCAAACATACCATCTTCTTTCCCTTCTTCTTTTCACCATTGTTCTTTACAGTCTGTCCCATTTGGGAAGAAAAGATTATCACTTTGAATCTGAAATCATAAACCCACTGAGTAGCGGGTTAGTCTCACTGAACAAATGGGCTTTATGTCCAAGTGTCTATCAGTACAAGGCCAGTTATGTTATGTCAGTATAAACCAAGGCTACTGGTTCAATGGTAAGCTATGATAAAATATCAGTACTGGCTTGAGAAGTCATGGACAGGAACAACAGGCTGATGAAAACAGCATAGTAATTCGCATTTCACATGAGTGGGTGAACAAACCAAGAAGCCACAATTAAGCACAGCCTCTCACAACATCTAAATTGGATACTGTGGCATAAAGCAAGTGATCAAATTCTTATCAGTGTTTAGTGAACTTTATAATAATAATGAAATCAGAATATATCTGAAGTCAGTTGGATTACAATGAATCTAGATTTTTGCTGTGCCATAACTGCACAGTAAGTGATGATACAGTAATTAGACAATGCAAGATGTTTATCTGAAAGCTAGACTTCCACTAGGTGACTTGATGTAAAAAAAAAATGCCCTTGCAACTTTAACAACCATGGCTGTGTCCACACTGACAGAAAAACCCAGCTTACCATTGGGGCTTCCATGGATGAGTTTTCTCCACAACCAGCACCCACAACATGCTGATACTGGTAGCACACTCCCCAGGAGACCGCTCTCCATTTCTTCTCTTGATTGTGGGGAAAACAGGCATCCTGCTGAGCACTAATATACTGTACTGATGGTATTATTATTTGCTAATGTGCATTTATGTAATCAGTTTGCATGTCTGCCAAAAGAATTATGACAGAGGAACCACAAAGACTTCTAAGTGAATATTCTGTGGTGGGAAGTTGAAAGTTCTAGAAAAGGTCAGCAGCTTGCCTGCCCACTGATACATCTCCTCCCATCCCTACACCAGCAAGCAGTCTGGTGCACCCAAGGGATTCTCCAGGGTTTCTACCCTGATCTGGAACAAAATGAGACTGTTTTTACTCCAGAGAATCACCCTGGGGCGTGGATTGGGCCGATGTTCTACCCACTTTGTGTCATTTAAACATGTCAATGTGGGAATGGAGCAGGAATGTTTCTTTTTCTCCATGCAGACACAACCTATGTAAAGGGGGATTTTCAGCAGGTGTACCCACTAGCAGAGATGCCAAAATTTCTTCATGTCAATTTAATGGTATATAAAATGGTACATACTGCCTACCCTGGCTTCTTTCGCTTCTATGTTTCTCTTACAGCTTGGATACCACTTGCTAGTGGATGACTCACCAATGAGATATGTAGTCTCCTTGGGCTGGATAGATAAAACTGAGCCATTTTCTGGAAGGAAGGAAGGAAGGAAGGATAACGAATAACCAGGTCATCTTCTTTCAGGTGGAAATAAAGTTTATTAATTAGTTTTGGAAATGGTCATTCACTCTGGGGCTACCAAAATATACTGGACCTTTTCAAGGTAGTAAGCACAAAAATCAAGGAATGTAGAAAAGCACAGAAAAGGCTGCTCTAGGTCTGACCCCACCCCTTTCTCCCATGTCTAGCTCTGTTTTGTGTTTCCTTGGATTTAGAATTCAAGCTTTCCATTAGAAAAAGTGTAATTTCTGAGGGCATTTTGGCCTCCATGTTGCATGTTGTCTTGACATTAGCTGGAAAGTACTTTAAAGTGGTATCCAGACCGACGCAAAAGCACCAGCCTGGATACATACTAGGGTTGCCTTGGGGTGTCCTTTCCAGACACCCTGCAACCCTAGTACATTGTAATGGCAGCGCCCTTTCTACATGGGTGCCTCCATTACAACATCACAGCTGCACCGCAGCCAAACAGCGCAGCGCGGACATGACATCCTGATGCTGCTGGAGGGCGCCTGTGGTGCCCTTTCAGCGGTGCCAAAAGGAGCTCTGTTTCAGAGCTCCTTTGGCTGTGCGTATCACTGGCATGGCCTATAAACAGCCACGCCAGCGATACATAGAGAAAGGGGCCGAGCGACCCCTTTCTCCCTTTCCCCACCGCTGTGGGGGTGTCCTTGGGGCATAAAGCCCCAAGGACACCGCTTTCCAGGCCGCAGGGAAGCAGCATTTTGCCGCTTCCCCGAAGCCAGGAAAAGCAGCGGGGCTGGGCCTCTGGGGCTGCCGCTGTGGCAGCTGAGGCCCTGATCCACTGGGGAAAGGGGCGGGTGCAGGCCGCCCCAAAGGGGCAGTCTGCATTCCACCTTAGTTTATCTAGTTTTCACTAGTGTTCTGATTAGCAATAATCATTCAGAAATTCATTGCAGATGTTAGATTGTAAAATGGACATATTTAGAGAAAGGCATAACCTGCAACATCTTACAGATGAACACTGGGACTCACATGGCCAAGCAACTTCAGATTCTGGTCAAAATGGCAAAAATTATCAGTAAGGAAGAACAGACAAGCTAGAAGAGGCTGCTGCAGTTTGCTTTTTCCTGAGAAGGGTGAACATCTAACCCCTCCTTTCTGTTCCTGCTGCTAATTGAAAACAGACTATTTTTGTTCTTTGAACTAAGGTCCAGTACATACCGCCAAGAAGGGGTGTCCAGGAGGTGATTCTAGGATTAGGGACTGTGCACCAACCACACACTTCCTAAGCCTAGCATGTCACAGCATTGTCGTAATGACATAAGCAACACACAACATATAGACATCGCTGCACATTGCTTATGTTACGAGTGCGCCAATGCTGCACTCTTGATATCTGTGTGATGTCCAAGAAGAACCCATTTTCCCCGCTTCTTTTTGGGGCAGAAGGATGCCGCACAGTTTGGCTGCTGTGGCGTCCCTTCGGAGGAAAGCCAGCCGCCTCCAGCTCGCCCTTTCGGGGCAGTTTGTTTCATACCTAAATTTGCAGGAATTGAAGTAAACTGAGAACAAAAAGGGCAATGGAGGGAGGGAGAGAAGCAGCTGAAAAAATGAGAGGACAGAGCATTAATTGAGACTGTCTCTGCCAAATCAGGACAGTTGGAGGACATGGAAAGGATCATTTACATTTTCCTGTTTAAGTAAGTGCAATTTACTGTGAAGTCTGGCACATACAAACAAAAATATAAATTAACGTGAAGTACCAAAAATTAGTTCTCTGGGATCATAACACAGAAAGCAAACTATCTTGCTGATCAGGAAGGATGGCAGTATTATGGTTGTGGGAGTGTATTTTTTCAGCTTGTGGAAGTGTATTTCTTTCATGAGACCTAGCTGAAATAAGCATCTAGGCATTAGGATCATCATCAGTATTAGCTTAATTCTATTCCCTTTTCTTTTACAACTCCTTTCAATTTGCTTGTTTGCCTCATGGCAATTGCTTGCCCTGGGAGAGTGTTTAATTGAAAGGATACTAGTACTAATAGTGTGGGAAAGATTATTCCAACTATTATATGGATGATAGAATGAAGAATAACAGTTTAAAACTAACAAATGAAAAAAGTTAATAGGGGAAAATAGCAAAAAAACCTCACCATTTTTGGAAGATAATATAGTGAATTATATACTGAAACAACATAAATGTTACATATGCTATAGTATTTTGGGTAATCTCTCAGTAAGGAAGAAACTGGATATATGTCTACAGTTTTTACACTTCTGAGGCATGCATACTGCTATATATCACTGTTACCAAGTTCAATAGCATTTATAGTTAATTCAGGAAATATGTTTGCATCATTAGTAAAATCTGGAGGAAAGAAGTATGATGAACTCTCTGTGTCGATTACCAGTGTTTCACAAGTCTCTTATATTGTGTCTGTCTTAAAAGGAAAATAAATATGTTCTACATGAAGTCATTAACACATTCCTTTTTTCTCCCTTGGTGAATGCCTTGTATGGGGATTTGGGGAGACAATATTTCTCTCTTTCAAACGAAATTAGTGTACAATGGTACATTTAAACGTGATACCAACTGTTCTTAGCTTGTATCATAAATAACATGGTTACCTGTCTTTCATTTCCCTCAGGGAAGAATTTTTGTATTATGTTTGCAATGAGAGAAATAATTTCTTCAGTATTTGCATCTATAGTTATATCTTGAATGTGATACATGTATGCACGTGTGCGCGCACACACACACACACACACACATCTTGCTCTATACTTTTGGCTCAGGGTGACTGTAACATTTTTTACTGATATATACATCTTAGCCCTCAAGAGGTTTACTGTTTAAATAAATGATTAATAGAAGTAAATAGAATTTATAAACAGTATTTTATAGACATAAAAATAAGAATGATTTAATGTGTTTAATTTGGTCCATCCCTCCTTCCAACTAAAAATCAAATCAAATATGCATCATCTGTATGATCCAGAAGAACCCTCACACATACACAATCATTTCCTTCAATCTTATGACTCTTCCTGTGGCAAGCTTGCTGATTAAGCCAGTGCTTCTTAAGGTATCTGATGTGGAGGAGTGGTAGGGGTTTTATTTCCCAATGTGCCAGGGACACACACTATATTTTTGCCCATTGACTACAAGTGTTACTTTATTTCCTGGAAAGTCTTCAGGAACCCACAGACTACCTGAACCATGGGAGGTGATCATCACCAGTCCAGGGAAAACCACTTTGTGTGGTGATGACTAAGGCCCGATACAGATGGGCAAAAACACCGTCCTGGGGCCAATTTAAGGGCTCTGTAGGGCTGGGGTCCATAAGACCCCAGCCCTAACAACAGTGCTGTCTTGCCACGGCCCCGCCCATACGGGGCATGCGGTGATGATGTGCAGGCATCCATGTGCCCAAACTGCTGCAGGAATGGGTTACTCTGAGGTTAGAACAAGGAACCTAACATCAATAACATGACCTTAGCCATAGTGCTGGGTGACAAACAGGGATCACATGGTAAGGCAGCTGCCTATCATCACTGTGGAGAGAGCACAGGTAACAGGGGAAATTCAGAGCCAGAATACTCAGGAGATAAGCCTTGAGTATTCTGGCCAGTGAAAGTAATTCATCAGAATAGCACAGCCCCACAAAAAGAAAGTTTACTTGAAGATTTTGATATAAACTGGGTTGGATATGCAGATTGGAATTTAGTTAAGCAGTTTGAATACCCCCAAATGTTCCAACACAGTTGTCAGGTTAACAATTGTATCAAAATATTAAATAAGTTTTCTGAGAGAAAACCCCTTTAAAATAAACATTTTAAGAGAAATGTGTTTTGAAATGTATTTTGAAAGAAAATAATTTAAAATACATACATAAATACCTTTAAATATATTGTTCTGATTTTTTTTAAAAAAAGACTAATACAGAAGTGAAACAAAACAGAAAAACACAAACAAAAGTGACATAGACATTCATCCATCACTTGGAGAAAGGACACAATTAATGTTTCAAGATTCTGATGAGATACATAGGGCTGTAATGTAGTACTCCATAGCATCAAAGTTAAACTCTAGACCAATTACATTTTTTTTAATCGGGTAGAAGTAGGCAAAGTATAGCCCATGATGCATGGGCAGCGCTCACAAGTCCATTTCTGTAGGCTTCTCCAAAAATATCATCTGAAAAATATAAATTTCCTCTACTTCAGTACTCCAGGAATAGCAATTTAGTTGTAAAACAAGATGAAGGATTATCATTTCTCTGTTTGCATCAAAAGTTTTGGCTTTGTAAGACTTGCAAGAGATCTTGGGGAACAAAATTGTCATCTGGGTCCCAGAAGTTGCCCAACCAACTTCTAGAGACAAAAAACAGTCATGGGATAGATGGGTTATATTACTGTATTCGGCACCAACAGTGGAAAGGGATATTGAGTGGGGTGTCATGGTAAACTATGGGATTTAGCTAGAAAGCCATTGGGCAGATCACACAGAATAGGAAAAGAATAAATGAAGCAGGGGCAACCAAAGAAGAAAAAACAAATAAACCTGTATTATATATTGGCCTTCTCTTAAGGAAAAGAGAGAACAGTGAAGGTAATGGGCCCACTTCTTTGGCAATTAGATATGCAGTTCTAGATGGATTTGTGTAGACCAAGAGTAACCACTTTTTGGTCTACATTTTGATCCAAGGCAGCATTTCACAGGCACATCCATAAAGTAAAGAGAAATAGAATATAAACTCAGCTTAATATGTTGTCTTTATCCTTCATATAATCACACAATGAAACAATAAGTGGACCTGTGGATGTACCTGTGAAGAGTAAACCATCCACCAGTAGTAGTTATGCAAGCACCTGAGCCCATAGTCAGTTGTACAATCAGAACTCTGCATCCCCACTTTCCCTTTAACCCAGGAATAGGATTTGATCTGGGATCCACCTGCATCTCCTAAGTCACTTTGGGACCCAGCTGCATCATAAACCATTCTGAAAACCAGGAAAGAAAACTGCCATTGCTGGACACACAAGGCACAATGCTTTATTTTTTTTTTTTGGGGGGGGGGGAGGTATTTCACATCTTTCCCAAAAAAAATTGGAAGTGATATTCCAGTTTCTTCTGGTTTGGGAGAGAAAGTAAAATAATTGCATTCAGAGAACATGGCTAGTGGCAAAGTCACCTGGAAAGGGGCAGAATTGGTTTGTGGGCCCTAAGAGCTTTGTTTTGCCCCCATAAATTGCTAAGCCTGTAGACACTTGTACCGTGGAAATCCTAATAGGGAACTACTATTGGGTGATATGTTTTTAATGTAGACTATACATACATGCTAGTCTCTGAATGCAGGCGTTTCTGCAAGTACCGAGTAGATATAGATCTATACATAGAGTTTAGATATCCTTTCCTGTTTCTGTCTCCATTGCATTTAGGGAGAGTCTGATTTAGACAACAGTGGGAACCCTGTTCTCAAAAGAATGCTGAATTTTCCTGTCCTGTGGTGATCAGCAGACAGAAAACTGCTGATGAATTGGTGGCTTATCCTAAAGTTAACATTAGCATAATTTAGGAGAGCAATTGCTTGTCCATATTTTCACAATAGTTCCCTGCATTCCACTTTTTAGTGTGGTGTCTTAAATCACATGTAGTATTTGTGCTTCCCCCTGAAACTGAAAAATCAACTGAGCCATTATTATTAACCTACGGAACCCTACAGATATATGTACATTGCTATTTTGCATGTACAGGCAGCATATACAGATAGAGATACTGAAAAACATGGGCTCTGTCATGTTTGAGGTTACAGCCAATGTATGCATATACATGACATGAGCCATTTTTCATTTGTTTATACACTATCTATTTCTGTGCTGTGGTTCAGAGATGCTGTACAAAATCAAAGAGAAGACCCTGCCCACTCTGTGTGTGTGTGTGTGTGCGTGTGCATGCGTAAAGGGCAGGGGACCTGGTTTTGTCACTCACAAAATTGTAGTTGGCCACCAAAGCCAGCCAAAATTTGTGGATCTCTGCCATAAAAAATTACTATGAAATGTCATATGCTGGACAAGTGCTAGGTTCGGCAGGAAAAAAAGATATTCCACAATGCTGCCATGAAGGAGCTAACGTTTATAACTTCCATAGTTGTTCTTATGGCAGATCAAGTCTTAATTTTTTATCAAAATGTGTTTGGTTAAAGGGCTCTTTCTTCAGTATATGACTTCACACATTTACCTCATGATACATCTCTTCACATGTCATGCTAAGGGTTTTAAGTTACAATATACAGGATCTTTATATATTTTTGAAATTGTAATTTTTATAGATACTGCTTGTTTCTGAACAGCTTTGGACACATTTTTGTTAAATTGCACGCTACTGCCACCTAGCATCAGTTTATAGGTTCATACCTGTGTCTGTGAAATTCCCAGGAAGACTGAAAAACAATTGGCATTTCTTTTTACCAGGATTATGGTTTTGCTTTTCAAACCACATGGTTATAAATTGTGGATTTACAAAGGCCATCGACTCTTAAAAATATATTTTGGCTTTTGTGGATGTAAAAGGATAACAGCTATACTTCTGATCATATATTCTGAGAACCTTTATCTAGGAATTCATATCTATTTTGTTGTTTGTGTAGTTAAATAATTGTTGTGGATTTGAGTTTGGGCATGGATTGTTGGGTCTCAGTATCCGTTGATTCTGCATCCACAGATTCAACAATTCACAGCTTGAAATATATTTTAAAAAATCCAAAAAGTAAAACAAATGATTTTGCCATTTTAAATAAGGGATACCATTTCACTACATCACCGTATATAAAAATACTTGAGCATTCATGGATTTTTGTTTCCAATGGGGTCCTGGAAGTACATCAAGGGCCTATTGTATGGTTTCAGATGTTGTTGAAAATGTTGTACACCCCCTTTCTGGTACTGACAATTTTTCTGAAATCAAGTACAGGATGGCTAAAACATGGATCCTTTGCTCATACAGCTATAAAAATACTGTGTATATATGGAGACTTAGTTGTATAT
The DNA here is from genome assembly GCF_019175285.1 of Sceloporus undulatus. Lineage (NCBI taxonomy): Eukaryota > Metazoa > Chordata > Lepidosauria > Squamata > Phrynosomatidae > Sceloporus > Sceloporus undulatus. The sequence continues at coordinate 117,362,505 of NC_056523.1, read as the reverse complement.
GGTAACTAGTATATTTGATGTATTATTTATCCCCTGCATGACTGTTCATAAACCTCTGCATTGCCTGTGTGCTGGCAGTTTTGTTACACCGAACGTCAACAAGCAGAAAAACAACTGAGTGAGATTGTGATGCAGACAAAGTTTCTCATGCAAGTCAGTTTGTGAAAAAGGCATGGTCTGCAAACTTGCACCGTACAATTCTATTGAAAATCAATGCAGAAGTGAACAATTACACTATTGTATGTTGCCTTTTGATGTCCTGTGCTAATTGATAGTTTTCAAAAACATGGTGTGTTTAAGCGATTTTGCTAATAAGCAAAAAACATATACTTGCATTGTTACTTTATATAATAAATCCTTTATGAGTTGTAATACCAAATGTTAATCAATAGACATGCCAGAGCAGCTTCCAAGACAACCTTGTAGAGTTTCTTAAATTAATCCTTATTAAAAATATTGACTTGTTGTGACTTACTGGGCTTGCAACTGACAAGAGTTTTTCATCCTAATTAGGAGGTTAGGCTCCAGTGGTTAGACTGCAGATAATAATCCAATGATTGTTTGCCTTGAATCGTGAAAATCAAATTTTGCCAATTGTCACAATTATGGAAATTACTCAGCCTCTTAAAAACTCTTTGCTAAGTATGTTTTGTTTTAAGCAGGCCTGAGCAGAGCCACTCAAGAGGATCTTTAATAAGGCAAAACAAATGACATTTTCATAGAGTGTAGACCACATGAAAGCCATAACCCCAGATTACAAACGTTTCAGGAGACAAGGCTAATTAAATTATATTTATATTTATTAAGTGTTTCGCTATCTAAACAATTTTAAAATTGATTGTATAATACCATTACATTACCAGCAATTGTGATTGCTGTTGTTCTTGTTACTGATCTGAAAAAGGAAGGGAAATTGTCAATGTGTGCATAAAACAAGGCATAAATATTAACCTTTTTCATATTTTTTCAGCAAAAACAGAGAATCAATTCAGTAGATTTTTATTGACATATTAGTGCTATTATCTCAAAAGAAACATACCTTTTAGTGAGAGAACACTCACATGAAAAATTCCATTTAGTTCCTAATTTGATTTTCAGACTGTATTTTCTCTTTTCTTCTTCTATAATACAGAATAAATATTGTTAAACTATCCCTCGTTTAAAAATACATCAATTCTTAGTTTTAATTTAGTGCCATTTAGTACCATCAGTACTTAGTTTTAGGTTAGAGAGCCAGTGTGGTGTAGTAGTTTGGGCTTTGGACTGGGACTCTGGAGATCAGGGTTTGAGTCACCACTTGGCCTCGGAAATCCATTGGGTGATGTTAGACACATACTCACAGCCCAGAAAACCTTGTGTTAGGGTCATAATAAGCCAGTAACAACAACAATAACAGCAACAACACATTGACTATAATTGCAGCAAATTCAATAACTGCTTTATTTAAAATTGTACATCTAAAGAATACATTTGTATAAATCTATTATAGTTATTAAGCCATTTTATGACAGTTGAGGAAAATTAATATTATGAGATCCAACAAAGAGGAGATCCAAAACCTAATGATACATGCATATATACATGCAATCTTGTATTTTTGAAGATATTTTTGTAAAATGGTAATTTAGACCCACAAAAAGTGAAGAAATATTTTATACACTTAATTCTTCTTTATTCCTAATGAATGTTGAAAGATGATGTATTCTGTTGGAAATTAATCAGTGTGTGACTGAGATTTAGATATCGGGTGATCTATTTGCTGCTATAAAATATTAACTACTTAAGTTTACTTTTCTCTGTTGATTTTACACTCCATGCTAAGTCTTATGTAAGAACAATATTTTTTGTATGCATGTAGCTGATTATTGTGCAGTACTGCATGTTAAATGACCAATAAGAAATATAAAATTAATATAGATATGATTGGTGCAGAATCTGTCTGAAAGATTGCAGTTACTCAGCTGTACATGAAATGGGATGATTACTTGTTAAAACGTGATTACATGTGTATGAGTATCGCATGTATATTGCAAATTTGCAAACTTTACAAATATGATGCTTTGGTTACTGGGCGTCTGCGCCCACGTATGTATGTGTGTGTGTGTTGTTTTCTAGGACACAAATTATCTACAATGATGCCCGGTGGGCAAAGCAAACTAGAAGCAGTATGGAAGGTAGGGAAACTGAGATGCATTGGAAATATTATTCTGGAGGAGAGTTCGGTGAATACCATAGACTATCAAAAAGACAAATAAATGTGTATCAAGCCTGACCTAGAAGCCAAAATGACTTAACTGAAGTTATCGTACATCGGACATGTCATGAGATAATATGATTCTTTGGAGAAGGTGATAATGCTGATAAAAGTTGAAAGTATGTAGAAAAGAGGAAGATCACATTACAGGTGGCTTAATTCGGTCAAGAAAGCCATGATCCTCAGTTTGCAAGGTCTCAGCAAGAATTTTAAGAATCTTGGCTCAAAACAGATGGACCCAAAGAAGTGGCTTCCGGCTGCTTTGAGGTCATGACATTCAGATGTTGCATACGCCAAAGCGTCTGGAAGCTGCATTGAGGCCACCAAAGGCAGCTTGAAGCCGCCACAAAAAAGGAGTGAATTTAATCCATTCGGGCAGGAGCCCGTTTGGGACCACAGCAGTGGCCCACTTTGAGAACAGACCATATGGTCACTGCAGTCCCGAGCTGATCACATCCGCTTTAGGCCCTTGTCTCTGGAAGGTCTCTTATTCTAGGCCACCATAAATCAAAGCCAGGCTGACAGCAAACAACAACAACAACAACAACAACAACAAAATGGGAATGAGAGGGCTTATCTATGTTATATATGTCTGGGATGAAAATATTGCAGAGAACCTATTTCATATGGGCAGGAGAATATCAGGCTTGCTTAGTGGGGCATGTCTGTTGGAGCCCTATTAAAAATATGTTTGTATTGACAGATGTCTTAAAGGTATATAAAATTTCCAGAGTGAATTCTGCGTCGATTAAACCAGAAATCCTGGATCCAGAATGCACACAATATTGTGGGGAGGAGTCACCTTTCTGGACCCAATGAATATGAGGCCAGGGGTTGAAAGTTGTGGCACACCACCCCACTATGGTGAGCATGAGGGGATATAGGTAGAGTGTGAGGGGAAACAGGTATGCCTGCCACCATCAGAGGCAGGCAATCCCTTTCCTCAAACCCACTTTCCAACAACCTACTGCAGATGCAACCAATGGATAAGCTAGCCACCAATGCCTACAACCACCAGTGTCTACAAACAGCCTACAATCATGAGGTCAGCTACCACCACATCCTCCAAACATCCAAATAGCTTTCTAGCCTTCTTTCATCTGCACTTCATCTGCTAGTTCATTTCTGCTGTAGGCCCATCTCAGCTAGTTCCTTGGCCTTATTGGACGTGTGTCCCATCACAGTGAAATTCTCTTCCAGGGAACTGTACCCATGCCCGATCATGAAGAAACCCATCCTTGACACTGTTCTGCAACTGAAAACAGGAAGCCTTGACAGTCATCATTATGTAATTCTTTCCCAATATATATTGTATATGCCCTGGATTTCCATCTTCCCAATGTCTTGATTGCTCTTATTAGGAGACCACACTCAGCAACCTCTGTTGCTGCCCCTATTGTAAATGAGTGGTCACTATAGGCAGCTTCCAGACATAAACCCTGGTATGTAGCTTCCCTGGGGGAATCTCTCCCTGGATAACCCTGCTGGAAACCTCTTCCCCAGGGGTGGATAAAGGGTGAGCTTGGGGTAGCTGAGCTGACTAGGCTATCACTGGGATATATTAACTCCTCCCATCTAAGATATTAATGTACTGCCCTGCTATCCTTGGGAACCAGCCTTCCCCCCCCCCCCCCAGGCTATTGGAAGAAGAAATGCAGACTGCAGAACCCTGAAAGTTACCTAGCTGCTGAACTGCAACTGCCTTTAGGAAAATGTATGTTTGATGTCCTTATAAGGGATGTTGGGTACTCTCCCCCTGCCTGACTCATTGTAAGGAACCTGTGTCGTCACAGAAAATTGAAGTCTTCCAAAGCTGCTGTCACTACTGCCTTCCCTTTGCTGTCCTCATTCTCCTTTGGCACTTGATCTGACAGTGCCTTCACTGCTGCTGCATTTCTTCATTTGCCCATCACAATGCTCCAGTTCTGTTTGGCTCCTTCAGTGCTTGACACATGAGTGCCCATGTATACGAAGGAGTTGTATACATTGGCACCCAGCTGACCTGAGTGAAATTCACATCTGGGTCACTCAGACCAGTCCTGCCAACCAGTAAGTTTAAACTAAGTTTTAAACACATTGACTGGTGTTCTCCCCTCTTCCAGAGGCTATGCAAGTCATACAGGACTCTGGGATGAAGATACTGTGAGCTGCCATTACAAGCAACTGCCATCACTCTGCTCCTGTGGTGAACCACAAAGAAACTGTGTGGGTGAGTCACACAGTATTCTTCGGTCAAGGCAGGAAGGGAGTGAAAACCAAGAGACTGACAATATGCAGTGGAATTAGATTTGGAGGAGGGGGGGTATCCTGTGATCCTCTTGCTTTTGATATCTGGATCCCTGGCTATCCTGTACAGTAGTGTCCATTTTAATGTTTCAGTCATTAATTCACTGAATTAACCACAGCAGACTACATTCTCAATGAGTTAATGTCATCTCCAAAGAGATTTTGATCCACCCAGTATCTCCTCCATCATATACTACTCTACATTGTTCAGGAAACACCAAGACACTCCAGAGAGGGCTACAGGGTTGTTACTCCTTCCATGGAATTTCTCTGAGACTGAAACCCTGGTAGAAGTAAGTATCAGTATTAGCTGATGCCTGCAGCCAGCGATGACAATGTTATGCCAGTCATCACCAGCAGCAAGCATTTCTACCTGTGTAAAAGGGAAGAGGAGCAACAACAGGCTTCTTGTTGTTATAGTTTGTCTCTGATCAGAGATTCTGATGTGCAAGCCACATGGGAGCTGTGTATATTTTCATGCTGATACCTCCAAGCTGAGCTTGGAGACTGAGAACTAATGGGATTAGTGACAGTTGCAGAAAATGCCTACACTTATTGCTTCTTCTTTCTTGTAATTTTTCCTGGTTACTTCTTGTTTAGCATTACAATGCTATATATGTCATGGAGTAAGCCATAAGAAGCAGAACTAGAAATAAATATACCACAAGCATTTAGGCAGTGGTGACTGCAGAAAGGAATACCATTGCTTGAATCCTTGTAAGCAGGGCTTCTATATCTGTAGGCTTGTGCTTGGCTTCACTGTGGGCCTGTCCAGAAAGGGGGAAAGTCCCAAGAAGTATTGAGACTTTCCAGTTCTTTTTGTTTCTGTTTTATCTGCATATTCATGGTTTTACATCCAAACTCTTTCTCGAAATCTCCCAGGTTTCTCTCACTTCCCACTTCCCATTCTTCCTCCTCCTTCCCACTGATCACATTTTACATCTAGACTCAGGCAACATTTCAGAAATTGATTTTCACCAATTTCCACTGAGTCTTTTTAAAATTATTGTTCAGGAATTACATTCAAAGTCTTAAAGTGCTTCAGCAATATTGCACTAGTTTAACATTTGGATCATTTTCTTTTATTGCTAGCATTCCTCTTTCCCTTGTTTCATCTCAACTGAATCCAGGTTCTTTTTTTTTCCTTTTTTTAAATCACTATGTTTCTTAGTAGTGGCCACCTTAAACACAACCTGGAGAGGTATTTTTCTTTTCTGGAAATACTTCGTTAATTTAAACTGACAGGAGTGTGGGTGGTAATTAAAATCTTTGGCAATGTCGGCAATTCACAGAGAATACTTCACAATAGGGAAAACATCCTGTAGGTCTCCAAAATAAAATTAGTTTGTACAATAGCAGAACCTGGGACTTTCAGAGAGATTTTTTCTTGTATGAAAGGGCCTATATTTGAAAATACTATTTTTCCTGCTTTCCACTTATCTTCTGAATATAGCCTTAAACAAATGAAGGAAGGGTTCAAGATGAGCACAGGTACTCCTACTTTTTTTTTTTAGGCTATCTTCTTTAGACAAGATGGGATTAAGAGTTTCAGGATGCCCAGAGAGAAACTGACCTGCTTCATCCTTTTCTGAAGCAGCTTCCTCATTTTGTAATCCAAATCTATCACAAACAGAAAATGATTTTTGATATGGGCTGCAAGGAACAAGCTGCTTCCATTATGACTTAGCCCTACCCTGAGCCAAGTATGGACAGGGGGAAAATGTATGTGAGTTCTCCAAACATTTTGCAAATGTTTGAACAGAATGCTCACAGATATTCAAACGTTTATGGGCAGAATGCTTGTGACCATCCATTAGAGAGCAGAAATGTACTATCTCTTCCTGTGTGTCTTAGAACCAGCAACATACTTGACACTATTACTCCTGAATTCACTTCTAAAGTATGCAGTTGACATGCTTCATCATGGATTTCATATTGGTCTCAAAACAGAGAATTCAAGAAAGATTTTTAATGAGAACTTGGGTCATAGAATCATAGAATTGGAAGAGACCAGAAGGACCATCCAGTCCAACCCCCTACTGACCCATGAAACTTCAGTTGAAACTCTCTCTCAGCCTGACCTAGCTCATAAAGCTAGTGGAAGGGAGAAGTGTACAGTAAGTCCTCCATATTTATGGATGGAAAGGAAAGAGAAAGAGTTGCATGCATAACTGCCTCCTCCTGGGTGATGCTGTGCAGGTAACAAGAAGCAGAGGAGTTAGCAATGAGAAGTAGATAAATTGAAAACATTGAACTATAATATAGACTCAGGGCCTCAACACACTGGCATAAAAAGCTGACCTTGGGGTTGAGTGGGGCTATGGCATCTGCACACTGGCCACCTGGATGCCGCCCCCACCACCACCTGCCTGACCAGACAGCGGGTGGCATCACACCACGTCTTCAGCAGAGCACATACATGCACTGCACAAAAAAGTGGTGCCCTTTCTGTGGCAAATAGGAGCCGCTTTTTGTGGAAATGTCAGATCAGGGCTGTGGCATGTAGTTGCGGCCCCGATCCGACGATGAAAGAGCCCCATAGCGGTGGTCTGTTCAGCCCCTGAATGTAAAAGAGACTTTAGAGAAACTGTTTAGTGGAGGAAGGAACTATAGAAAGAAGAGGGATTGAATGACTGCTTCTGTATCCATTCAAATTAGCTATACTTGCCTGTGAACAAGGGAGAATGACTCCAGGTTGGATACTCCATTTAGCATTATAATAATATAAATGAGGGCATTTCCTATATTTTCAATTACACAAAAGTAACAGTAAATAGCATGTCAGTATTGAGTAATTTGATGAGCTATTATAGTAAAAATAACAAGTGAAGACCTGTTGAGCTTTCAGAGTAACAACTAGCAAAACGAGTTTCTTCTACAACTTAACATTCCAAGCTCTACTTGTATAGAATTTCAACCTAAAGTGTCCAGCCTAATTTTTAATGCTTATTGCCTGGCCTTACTATGATTTTTAGGACACATACATTTCTGGTTGAAATTTGATAGTTGATAATTTTTCTAATTAGCTGTACTTCCATAGAAATGTTCTGATCACTTTGTAAAATATTCTAATGGCATACAGAAAATTTGTTATTTAAATCCCAAATATATAATCATCTTATGTCCGCAAACCCACCTAGCATGCCCATAATGTAAAAGTAATTGGGTGATCAAAACCTGATTCTGTTAGAAAGTGAGAAAGAAAAAAGAACAAAACCTTCTAAAGGTACTCAGATCCATTGCATACTAACTGGGCTACAGTTTGTAGAGTGGACACTGAACACCTCGCTACACCCAATGCTCAGGCACCCCGTCTAACATTACAGGCTATGACCAGGTTCTTCTGAGAAGATGCAATGGCAGAGGCAGATATGGGGCATGTGGGACTGTCTGATCTTCCAGCTGCTGCCGTGGAGTTTCCTAGAAACTACATGGCAAACACCTGGTCTTTTGTAGACAGGTAAGGCCTGTTTGGGCTGGGATTAAGCTAGATCCACTGGATCTGTGTCCAGTCTGTTTGATACTGGCCCAGGGCTAATGACCTGCATTGTCCAGACAGTATGATGTGAGGCCAAGGGGAGCACATGCCCCATATCTGTCTCTGCCAATTTGGCCTGTGGTACATGCCCAGTTATAATAAATAACAGGTACAAATAAATAACAGTAATTTTCAAAATTTTGAGTGGAGCTTGAGTGGATAGAGTGAATATTTCAAGTTTGTTTTCCCTGCCTATCCCCACAGATACATTGCTCTGAAATTTACCTGAATGATGGGAATAGTGCCTTTGTGATGGCAGGAATACTGCCTTTCTTTTAATGAAAGTTTTTCTATGCATTTTTTGGAAAAAAATTCATAAGTATTATGTCAATACATACAGTAATATACTGTATGATTAATTTAATAATATAGTATTACTGTATGTATTTGTTAAATATTGTCACAAATACTGTAAATTAATTTGAGTTGGGCTAAAATCTGTTTAAGTGAAAAATCTTGTTCTATTCCAATTTAATTTAAAATAGTTGGCAGGATAACTTGCAATGTGCTGTACATACAGTACATACTGTACATACAGTATGTATGTGCACACAATTTCTGGTTATTTTGGCTGCATTACACCCAGCTTTAACTTATTAATTTAACTTATTAATTAAAGTTCTAGAAGATGAATGGTACAAAAGGGAAAATATAGAAAATGCTGGATAGATTTGGAATTATAGACCCAAACATTTTGCTGTTGGCTGTTGGCACATGTCTTGAAAAGCCTGAAGCTGTTATATAATCTTACTGGGTTTAACCCTTCTCACCTTATTAGAACTCACCTCCCATATCAAACTGAGGCTTGGTTTGCTTGTGACTCTGTGAAGCTACTTATTCAATATCCTCACCTACTGATTTAGTAAAATAACACAGTAGCTTTTAGGTTTGTCAGCTTCCTGTTCTGACAGAAAACAACTATGTGAAGCTCAATTAAAATTATGGGCAAAACGCTCTTTTAATGTTGTTTCCTGAGCAGAAACTTTTATGCAAGCACACACAAATGTGTGAATTTTGAGCAGAATAAATGCCAAACTTCACATATACTTGTCAGTCCAAGATTCTCATTGTCAGGATTTTCCAACACTCAAGAAACACACACACACACATTTTTTGATATAACAATTCATTTAGTAAAACTGTGGCCATGTGTCAATGCAGGACCAGATCCCGAGCCAACTACTTAGGATTCCTAGGCTAGCTAGGATGTAGTTGTGGGATAAGTTACTATGGGGGTCAACAGACCACCCCTTTGGAACAGCCTGCAGCTGTCCATGTCCTTGCCAGATTGGGGCCATGGCAACTACATGCCATGGTCCTGATCTGGCCTTTCTACAGCACCAAAAAAAAAAAAAAAAAAAAAGCCACAAAAAGTGACTCCTTTTTGCACTATGGAAAGGGTGCCCTAGCCATGGCAGCAGTGGCTTTTTGGCCCTCCTTTGGTGCAGCACATTTAAACACTGTGCCAATGAAGCACTGTGATGCCCCCACTGTGTGGTTGGGTGCATGGCATGACACTGATGTGGGGGTGGCTGGTGTTCATACACCATGCCCCTATGTCACCCCTACACTAGTGTATAACGGTGGTCTGTAGAGGCTCGAAGGCCCGGTTCAGACAGGCGTGATAGGACACCCTTGTCAAGTGCAAGGGGTGGCGCTTCTAGACGCCCCTCGCACATGACAAGGGCGGCAAAATGGCAGCACTGTGTACAGATGGGCACCGCCATCATTACGTGACAGACGCCTATGTCCACATGTCACGCCACCATTATGACGTCATGAGTGTGCCATTGGCACACTGCAGCATCATAATCGTGCCGCAAGAAGAACCTGCTTTTTGTGGGTTCTTTTTGGTCCATGGGGAAGTCCCGCGGTCTGGAGGCTGTGGCTTCCCCATGGACCAAAGCTAGGTTCCCGGAGACCACCATTTTTGGATAATCTGTCCCGCACCTAAGATAACATTTTGTGTTTGTGTGTGTACTTTATTTTGTAGCTATAATAACTCATTGATATATATGAATAATCTTTCCATACCTAGTCTGAAGTTGCATGTATACTGTAATGCTTCGTACTTCTATTATTTTCTTCAGCACATAAACATTTGAAGCACAAATATATTAAGTCTAACAAACTGTGGATTAGTTAAGTGGTTGTATAATAATTAAGATAGCACAATGCAAAACAAAAAATAAAAGTGTGGGATTTCCCCCCGTTTAGGAATTCATTTTCTCCTTCATTAAAGATTGCAGTTGTCCATTACTCTGTGTGTGTGATTTCCCCTCCCTCTTTTTTTTTTACCTTTTGCTTTCTGAAAGTTTTTACTGCCCGCTTTGAAATGTTAGGACAAAGGGTCACAGTAGGAAGTTGTGTAATGTCTGACAAAGTTTTGTGTGCATAAAGCACTGAGAATTCAGAGTAACGAAGTTAATGGTTTATGTACACCCAAGGAAACTTTTATACTCAAAGGTAGGCGGAACAAAGCTCCATTTACTTGTATAAGAAACAACTTCAATCTTTCTTCTATTGAAATCTAGGGCTTTTAAACCTGTCTTTGAAATTATTTTTGGATAAAGTTCTGGAAATGTGTAAATTATCTCTAACAATCCAGCTTGCCAGATTATATACTCTATGATGTATTACACGGAAAATAAATAGAAAAGAAAGTGCAGTAGATGGATCAATTAAGCACACAAAGTCTTCTACTGAAGATTTCATGAGCAGATCCCAGTTAATACAGTCTGCCCTCCATAGCTCTGGATTCCTTATCCACAGATTCAACCATCCACAGTTTGAAAATATTTTAAAATATATATAAATTCTAAAAATTTTGCCATTTTATATAAGGGAAAGCAACTTAATACGCTATCGTATTTAATGTGGTTTGAGCATCCACGGATGTTGGGATCCGGGGGGATTTGGAAGGAGAGGGTCCTGGAATCCAGTGGATATCAAGAACTCAATTTATGAGTATATCAGCCTTCTCAAACAGCTAGATGTTTCAGCTCCCTGACACAGAATTTCCCAGTCTACAAGATTTCCAGTGTGTCCAACTCAACATCAAACTATTCTTGTTATGGGGAATTTCCCCTGCCAATCCACTTTCCCATCAGCCAGTTTCCTCTTCTCAGGCTTTTTGACTATCTCTGCCAAGACACAGAATGCCCTTATTGTGAAACTTGTAAAACTAACATGAGAAGATCCATGTCCTGTTAGATATATGGTTTCTATTTATATCTATGCTTTAATATAGGTGCCATAGGAAGGGAAATCTGGGCCAGGACCAGTGGAAGGGATTAAGTATTTTTGCTTTTGACATACTGCAGTTCTGATGAGCTGTTTGCTGTTATTTGGCTTGAAATGGAAGCTGCAGTGTCTCTTAGATTAAGGTTCCTATTCTTTAAAGAAGTAATATTCTACATGTTATTGCAAGGAAAACAAGATGCCCTACAATGCACCCCTCCACCCCCAGTATCTAGGCATGAAAAAGGGCATTGATGAGTGGTAGATAAAAAGGCTATTTTGGCTTAGAATGTATTACACATTCTTGAGAAATGCCTTCGGAGAAACTACCATTTTGTCAGTGAAGTAGAGATAACCTGTCAGATGAGTGACTTGGTGTTAAACAGGAAAATAAATAATGAGAAATTAGGCTTAGGAATTGTCATAGATCGGTAAATATAAATAAACCATCATTTCCCCAGATAATATAGTGCATGCTTCAATTTGATGCTGAACTGGGTATCTTGTGTTCTAGTTCTCTTAAAAAGTAAAACACACACATTTCAAGATTGATAAATAGCCTGAAGCTTTGTCTCTCCCCTTTCCCTGTCCCATTTCGATGATTTGCCACACTGTTGTACCCCCCTCCATCCCTTACTCTTAATCATGAATCTCCATCCCTCCCTCTAGGCACACTTATTTTGTTAGTCATTCATTGTATCTTTATTACTTTTCTATGCTACTATTAACTAGTCCTACTCTCTCTCCCTCTCTTCTTCTTCCTGCTGATCTGTCAGTTTACTAATCCAGACCTCTGTCACCTGTCTTTACTCCACATGTCTGAGTCCTTTGGCCTATCTATCAGATAGTCTACAAACTATGCTTGATTAACATTTTATTTCTCTGCTTTAGCATATATCTCTCAACTTCTACTTTATTCAGTAGAGTTTGGATACAGTTTGTTGTTGTGTACCTTCAAGTCACTTTTGACTTTGACTTAGTTAAATTAATGCTAAAGTTGGTAACTAAATTCTAAATGCTAAAGTGAATGCTAAAGTTGGCAACAAAGACGAATAAAAAATTGTTCCTTAAATTATGAACAAGAAACAAAGCAAGAGAGCATCTGCTAGAATTCTATGAGGCCAACAATCTATTCACTGCAAATACCTGCTTCATACAACTAGATAGGAGACTGTACACCTGGACATCATCACAAAAAACAGATAGACTACATAACTGGAAGTAGAAGATGGAGAAGCTCTATCCTTGTAGCCAAAACCATACCAGAAGCTCACTGTGACACAGACCATGAACTGCTCATAACAAAAAATCAGAGTTAAGCTGAAGAAGAAAGAAAAAAAATCATTATACCAAAATATGACCTGAATAACATTTCAAATGAATTCAAGGACAATGTATGAAACAGATTTGAACTATAATTGACCAAGAACCTGAGGAACTGTGGACAGAAGTCAAAGATATAATTAAGGATGAATGCAAGAAAACACTAACAGTGGCCAAAAGATAAGAAAAAATTGGATGACAGATGAAAGACTTATATAAAAGAAGACAAGGAAAAAAAAAAGAAGAAAAGCAAAAGCAAAGGGAGATAGGAACAAAGCCAGAAATATGAACACAGCTGACCAACATCTGACACATAAGGATAAGGAGAAATAATACAATGACCAATGCAGAGAAATAGAAGAAAACAACAAAGAGGGAAGAACAAGAGACCTCTATCAAAAAATCTGAGAAATTAAAGCCAAATTCAAATCGAGGGCAGGGATACTCTATTGAGAAAAAAAAGAACATAATGCAGGAACAAGAAGAAATAAAAAGATGCTGGACACAATACACAGAAGAGTTATATAAAAGAGATGAGGGAATGAATGATATTTGGAATGAGCAGCCATATGAAGATGAAACCTAAATTCTAAGAAGTGAAGGAATGGGGAAAAAATAAATCACCAGGAACAGATGATATCCCAATTGAACTGCTACAATGCTTGCAGACAGATGCAACAGACAGTGCTAACTGAAATATGCCAACAAATGTGGGAAACAAAGTGGTGGCCAACAAACTGGAAACACGTTATATACATACCAATCCACAAGAAAGGAGATACAAAAGATAGCAGCAACTATAGGACAATACCACTAATCTCACATGCAAGCAAAATGCTCAAAATTCTGAAGCATAGACTCCAAACATACATGGAGAGGGAAATCCCAGAGGTGCAAGTAGGATTCAGAAAAGGAAGGGGCACAAGGGACCACATTGCAAACATGTGATGGCTAAGGGAGCACAGCAAAGAATCCCCAAAAAAGAATCAGCATGTGTTTTATAGACTACAGTGAAGTATTTGATTGTATAAATCATGAAAAGCTATGGAATGCACCCAAAGGCATGGGGGTGCCACTACATCTGATAGTCTTGATAAGGCCACTGTCAGAACAGAATTTGGGGAAACAGCATGGTTGCCAATAGGCAAAGGGGTCAGGCAAGGCTGCATCCTATCACCCTATTTGTTTATATGCTGAAAACATCATAAGAAAAGCAGAATTAGAATCAGAAAAAGGAGTGATGAAGATAGGAGGAAGCAACATTAACAACCTAAGATATGTGGACGACACCATAGACATTCAAGAATTGAAACAATTAATAAGGAAGGCCAAAGATGAAAGTGCAAAGCCAGGTCTGATGCTGAACATAAAGAAAACAAAAACAATGACCACAGAAGAAATACACATATTCAATCTAGACAGCAAGGAAATTGAAATAGTTAAATAATTCCCATATCTAGTAAGGGAGACTGCAGTCAAGAAATAAGAAGAAGACTAGGAATGGGAAGGGCAGCTATGAAAGAACTGGAAAAGATACTGAAGAGCAAAGACTTACAACTGAGCACTAAAGTCAGAATTGTTCAGGCCACTGTATTCCCAATTACCATGTAAAGATGTGAGAACTGGATAGTAAAGGAAGCAGACAGAAAGAAAATCAACTTATTTGAAATGTGGTGCTGGAGAACAGTATTTAGGATACCATGGAGTCAAGAAGACAAACAAATGGGTTTTTGAACAGATCAGATCAGGGCTCTCCTTGGAAGTAAAGATGATCAAGTTGGGACTATCATACTTTGGCCACATAATGAGGAGGCACGGATCACTAGGGGAAAAATGCTAGGCAAGGTAGAGGGTAGAAGAAAGAGAGGGAGACCACAAACCAGATGGATAGACTCAATTAGGGGAGTTGTGGGCAAGGGCTTGCAGGATCTGGGCAGGGCAGTGGAGGTTAGTGATTCTTAGAGATATCTCATCCACAGGGTCGCCATACCAACTTGAGGGCAACAATAACAAAGATGAACCTATCATGAGGTTTGCTTGGCAAGATTTGTTCAGAGAGGTTTTGTTTTTGCCTTTCTCTTAGCCTGAATGAGTGTGACGTGCAAAGGGTCACCCAGTGGGTTTCCATGGCTGAGAGTGGATTTGAAGCCTGGTCTCCCAGAGTCTTAGCCCAACATTCAGCCCATGATGGCTCTCTCTCCATAGACTATTTCTATGCAATCATACAACTGATGGGAGGAGGCTCAAATGACACACAGATAGTTAAATGTGATTTTAAAAATATAAATGGAAAGAATTTGGGGAGAAAAGACAGTGGAAAGGGATGGAAATATTAGGATATGACTTGGGACTAGGCATAAACACTAATTTAAGATTCATAGATTTAATAAAATTTAGAATCAACATCTATAAAAAGCACATTCCTGTGTAGGTAATGAACACCATAGTTTGTTTAATTGTTGTGAAACTTTCTAGAATATCTGCTGATTGGCAATGGCACCAACTATGAGTACAGCATTTGTTTGGCAATCTCTGTTCACCTAAATGAAGTACAGTACCATACAATTGCCAAGTAGCAGCGGACATTCTGTCAGGGTGATCCACCAATGTCACCATAATGTGTTTGTCAGTGCATAAAAATATTGCATATGGATTTTTTCAGTCTTGTGGTGTTACTATACTTCACATGCTGCAACTGCAGCATTTCAGACATCAGAGGAAGGTGAGCAATCAAATGGAGGAGAAGCTCATATAAATATAAATACTATATAAATACCATATGGTACTATTATATATCATATTATAGTGTGATACAAATACAGTATTATATTTAGTATATTAATACTTTAAAAGCTTGCAACTGAAAGTACTATTTTGTTGTTACAGTGAATTGATTGCAGAGTCATTTATATGTAACTGTCTTAGTTTCTCCTATTTTTAAATAAATTAATACATTTAGGCAATCATGGTCAAAAATTATTTTCCTTGTTGTTCAACAGAAAGCATTATCTAGTGATATGAATCCATTATCCGAAATAATTAAAACAGATTTAACAATATTGTGTTAATTATGCAATGATAAAATAATTTATCTACCTTAACAACACTATAGCAGCAGATAATTGTTCTTTTTACACAAGAAAAAGACACTCATAAATTAATACTTTTAAACTCTAATTTTTGTTTTATCTCTGTTGTTTTTTCCATACAACTCTCTGCAGAAAAGTTTTAATACTTGTGCTTCTAATTTCTATGAATATTTCTCGCATAGCGTAAAAATGCCAAAATCACAGCTCAGTGTTTCAGTTAAGAAATGCAGTGAAGTGACTAAATGTCAGACTCATAGGGTAAACATACAGTCAGCCCTCCTCATAGGCAGGCTTGCCTTCCATGGCTTTCAGCTTACATGGAAGGCAAACCCCAGCAGAAGTAATGGGGCACACACCCACACTGCAGGTGCAAGCATGTAACCCATGATTTTCTATGAAGCTTGAGCATACGCACTTTTCCCCATACGTGGGGGTTGGGGGTTGGGAAGAGATCCCCCACATATGTGGAGGCCACAACTTAGCTACTGATTCTAAGTTTTCACCCTCATTCTAGCTGACAGCATATTTTAGTACTTCAAATTTACATTTTGCTGTACAATTCACCCAGAACAAGACCTAGAAGATACAACATTTTATGGCAATACCCACCCCCATGTTTCAGCTACCTTCCATGTACATTTTTATGACAATAAAATAACTAAGACATTTCCCCCCAACAAATAGGTTTATTTTGTCATGGGGTTCCATTTTGTTCTCACCTACTATAATATTTTGGGATGATAAATATTCCATGTTGTTTTGTGGATAGAATGTGATGCAGGAGAAAAACTACCCCCTTCACTGCTCAGATAAGGAGGGCTGTAAGTGAACACTCTCTTGATCTTGTTGAAAGAGGGACCAAGAGAGATAATAATGTCATGAGAGACAGAGGTGGACCTGATGAAGACATACATAGATGCTAACCATAGAGCAGGATCTAAACAAGTTTGCACTTCATCAGTTATGCTAAAAATGCACCTAAAGAGGTGGAATAATCTCCACTGAAGTGGCAAGGATTAAAATTGTCTTATTGTGCATCCTAGTTTAGGGCAGTATTAAAAGTTAGCAATCCAGGCAGTCTAGCTTCTTTTTCTTTGCTGCTAGATCTTGCCAACAAGATGAAGCTGAAACGCAACATGAAAACAAGACTACATTGGAGGCAATCTGACAACATGATACTCCTCATTTTTTTGGTGTAGTATTCTTTTATCTATGAAGAAGCAAAACCTAAATGTTCAGCTCTGTTTTTAATTCACCTTTGCCATTCATTCATTCAACAGAAAACGTTCCTTTTCCTTGCCAATAGTAATAGGCTAACAACAGGGAAAGTAGCTTTATTTACTTTCATGCTGGCAAACCTAGGACTGGGCTGATTTTTTTTGGGGGGGGCTCAATTCTCCTCATTATACTTGCAGGAGCTAATGAGGGTGAAAAGCCTCCTGATGTTGGGAAGGGGTTGCAGACATTCTGCTGGGGATGTAGCTTTCTAACAATTAGACAATATGTGAAAGTGTTTTCTCTCCTTCCGTCTTTCACAGTTCCCAGTTTTGTTTTGTTTTTAAAAGTACTATCCTGTGGTTGGCTGCAATGGGTATGCATTTACCCAATAGCACAGTGTCATTCCTGGAGTACTCCTGGAGAGGAAGATGGCTCAATCCAAAGGGCAAAACCAATTGCACTTTTAAAAGTTATCTGTCATTATTATTATTATTATTATTAAACTTTATTTCTAAAGCGCTGTAATTATACACAGCGCTGTACAAAGTCAGTAAAATTAAAGAGTATATAAAAGCCTGCCCAAGACATACATTCTAAGATAATAACAATTAAAAGAGGAATAGATAAAATTACCATATAGAAAAGAAAAAACAAATTAAAAACATCAAATATAAAACAAATCACATCACATCAAATATTATCAGACAGCCAGATGACAATCACAAATTCCCTGAGAACGCTTCCCTAAACAATATGGTTTTCAGCTCAGCCTTAAAGCTGGTTAGGGAAGCGATGAGCCATGCATGCAGAGGAAGAAGGTTCCAGGAATGAGGGGCAGCAAGAGAGAAGGGACGGATCCGGGACGGGGCAGAGAAGATCCTGGGTTGAGAGAGGAGACTTTGGCTGCCAGAGCGGAGAGTGCAAGTAGGGATGTAGGGAGAGAGAAGATTGGTTAAATAAATGGGGGCCAGCCCATGCAGGGCTTTAAAGGTGAGTAACAAAAGTTTGCACCTGATGCGGAAAGGAAGAGGGAGCCAGTGAAGAGAGGACAACAGAGGGGAGACATGATCATAATGGCGAGCGAGTGAAATAATGCATGCAGCTGAATGCTGAACAGAAATTAATGGGTGGAGATGAGAGAGGGGAAGCCCTGCCAAGAGGAGGTTACAGTAGTCTAGTTGTGAGACCACTAGGGCATGGACCAGTGTCTTTGCGGTAGAAGCTGAGAGATATGGACAGATTTTGGCGATACTATAGAGAAAAAATCTGCAGACTTTGGCTGTAGTCTGGATCTGAGGGATAAATGACAAAGAGGAGTCAAAGATGAAACCAAGACTGTGGGCTTCCTGGACTGGCTGGATAGAGACGTTATTGACAGAAATAGAAAAGGAGTAGTGAAGTGTGGGCTTAGGAGGGAAAACAAGAAGCTCGGTCTTGGACATATTGAGCTTCAGACGCCGATGGTGCATCCAGTGGGAGACAGCTGTTAAACAGGATGACACTTGCTGCTCTAGCTCTGGCGAGAGATTAGGGGTGGAAAGGTACAGTTGGGTATCATCAGCGTACAGGTGGTAGGAGAAACCAAAAGAACTGATAAGTTTGCCAAGGGAGAGTGTGTATAAAGAGAACAGAAGGGGACCCAAAACAGAGCCCTGAGGAACTCCAACAGATAAGGGGACAGAAGACGAGGTCTGACCACCCGAGACCACTGAAAAAGATCGATCTGACAAGTAAGATGTGAACCAATCGAGAACAAGGCCCGAGAAACCAAGGTCAGAGAAGTACACTATAGGAGACAGTGGTCCACGGGGTCGAAGACCGCACGACAGATCGAGTAGAACAAGGATAGAATAGAGGCCATTGCCTTGGCCCGCAAAAGATCATTCAGATCTTAGTAAGGGCCGTCTCTGTGGAGTGCCGTGGGCGAAAACCAGACTGGAAGGGATCCAGAATGGAGTTGGTTTCAAGAAAACTCAGACAGCGTGAATAGACAATTCGTTCCAACACATACTAGCCAAGGAAGAGGGGTTGGAGAGAGTTTTTTTCAGGATAGGGGAAACTAAGGCATGTTTGACAGACTGAGGGAAGGAACCCGAAGAGAGAGAGAGATTAAAGATATAGGAGGGAGTGTAACAAAAGGGGCTATAGAGATTGAAAACGAGAAGGAAGTGGGTCCGAAAACAGGTGGTAGGTTTGGATGAGTTCAGCAGCGAAGAGAGTTCTTCCAAAGAAAACGAGGAAAACACGAGAGTTTATTAGTAGGAGGGGCGAGGAGATTAAGGTGGAAGCCAAATCAAGATGGTTAACTCAGAAAGAATGGTAGTGATCTGTTAATGAAGTAATTGGCGGAAGTCGAGGGAGAAAATAGTGGGAGAGATGGAGGGAGAGAGGGTTTTAACAGTGTGTTGAAACAGGACACAAGCGCTGCGGGTGCCTCTCATTGGCGCAGATCAATGATTTGAAGTAGTCTTGTTTTGCCATCGACATGGCGCATGAAAGGATAAAAGAACGAACTTAAAAATGATAAAGTCGCCCACTCCCTGGACTTTCTCCAGAGACGTTCGGCTGCTCGAGAGCAGGACCGAGAAATCTAACAGTGGGAGTGATCCAGGGCTGAGGTCCGTCATGAGGACAGAGGAGGACACGCACATAGAAACTGGGGCAAAGCTGTCAGAGTGAGAGAGAGTAGAATTCAGGAAAGACATAGCTGAGTTAGCAGAGTCCCCAAGATTGAGAGTAGCGAAGATGAGTCCAAGGACTGAGTGAGATGGTTAAGGTCAGAGAATGAAGATCGCAGACTGGCGGAGGCGGTATGATGGGAGGTGGTGAATGTAGGAGAGTAAAGGAACAGTGGTGATGGTCAGATAGTGGAAAATCAGAAGCCGAGTAGTCGGACACGACACACTTGGAGGGGAGAACTATGGCCCGTTACAGATGGGCTTAAAGTACGCCGGAGCATGTACTAGGTTAAGACGGGGTGATGCTTCTGCAACCCTAACCCTAGTGTGCGCTGTGCGCGACACAAAATAGCGCAGCCGTTCCAACAAGCGCCGTCATCGATACGTGACGACCGCACCGCTCGAAACGAGGCGGCGCGTGTTGTGACGTTGGGGTCGTGGCAGGGACGCCTAGGACGCCCTTTCCGCACCCCAGAAGGAGTCCATTTCGGAGCTCCCTTCCGGTTTGTCCGCTGGGCACACTTCAGACGGTTGTGCCCAGCGGACCAGGAGAAAAAGGGGCCAAACAGCCCCTTTCTCCTTCTCCCCGCCACCGCCGGGGTTCCTTGGGGCTTGAAGCCCCAAGGACACCCCTTTCCAGGCTGGGGGGAAGGGGCCTTTTGCTGATTCCCCGCAGCCGGAAAGCGGCGGATCGGGGCTTCAGTGGCTGCCGCTCTGGCCGCTGAGGCCCCGATCCGGCGGGAAAAGGTGCGCCTACAGGCCGCCCCAAAGGGGCGGTCTGTAACCGCCTAAGTCAAGACCGTGACCAAGGAATGGGTGGAGGGTTGGAATGTGGCTGAGACCGAAGGAAGATAAGAGAGAGCTGAACGGAGAGGTTGAGGAATTCTTGGGATCGTCAAGGTGGATGTTAAAGTCACCTAAGATCAGGAGGGGGACAGTATCTGAAAGAAAAAATGTCAACCAAGACTCGAAATCGGTGAAAAACTGAGACGCTGAACCGGAGGACGATAGATGATGGCAACCCGAAGTTGCACGAGGAAAAAAAGAGTCTAAATGGAGTGTAATTCCAATGAAGAGAGTAATAGCTGGGGGAGAGGAGAGAGAACCTGAAACTCGCGGACTTTGATAATAAGTGCCGACCCTCCTCCGCAACCCTCAGGGCGGCCCGTGTGGATAAAAGGAGCGAAAGCCAAGAGAAAGGGCAGAAGAGGCAGCGGTATCGTGGGCCGGAAGCCAGGTTTCAGTGAGGGCGAGAAGGTACATGATTGTGATAGAAAAAGATCATGGATCGCCGCTGCTTTGGGGCAGGGACAGTGGCAGTTCCAGAGCGCAAGAGAATGGGAGTTGCGAGATAGGAGGGGGCGTATGGGATAGATAGGAGAAGGAGAGGTGCAAGGAGCCATGGGGAAAGAGCGTTTGGGTGACAGATGGCAGGAGAAAATGAAGAAAAGAAAGAGCAGAAAAAATAAAGGTGCCGTCCAACAGTACTGGATGGATGGCTGACAATCCCAAGACAGAGGGAGTGAGAGAGGAGAAGGGTAGCTATAAGAGCCTCTGGACGTCCCAGGTTCTAAGGATGAGGGAGGGAGGGATGCTGACGGGGATGCTGCCCACCTCTCTCTCTGCTGAGCTGAAGGTGCTGCTGCTACTTCCAAGAGTCCCAGAACAGTGGGAAGAGGAAGGGAAGGTCAGCCTTGAGGAGAGGTTCCTCTCAGGAGGCAGGCTGGCTGGTATTCACAAGGGAGGAGGGGCTGAGACACATGCCCTTTAAGGGAAAGTCAGGCCCCCACTCTCTCTCTGCTGATCTGGAGATGCTGTGCTACTTCCAAGGCGTCCCAGAGGCAGGGGAAGAGGGAGGGAAGGTCAGCATTGAGGAGAGGTTCCTCTCACAAGGCAGGCTGGCTGGTATTCACAAGGGAGGAGAAGGCTGAGTAAATGCCCTTTTAAGGGGAAAGGCAGGCCCCACTCTCTCTCTGCTGAGCTGGAGATGCTGCTGCTGCACTTCCAAGGAGTCCCAGAACAGTGGGAAGAGGGAGAGAAGGTCAGCATTCAGGAGAGGTTCCTCTCAGGAGCGCGGCTGGCTGGTATTCACAATCTCATCCATTCTATTGTAAATACACGGTCCATCTGAACACTTTCTGGTATATAGAGGACCTTGGAGTGCTCTTTGGTTTCAGAGGGAACAAATGATCTGACAAATGTGGGGAGCAGAGGTCAAACCTGCAGCATTCTCATATGAAAGACATGAGTTAGGGCCCGAACAGACAGGCCAAAATAAGCTGCTTCGGGTGACTTTGGAGGTATGCTGTTTAAGTATTCATGCATCCTAAGAGCCGGACAGCCGCACCAAAGCCACTGGAGGACTGGAGCACAACTTTGACACAGCTTCTGGCCTCTTAGATGCATGTGTCATTTAACAGCATACCTCCAAAGTCACCCGAAGCAGCTTTATTTTGGCCTGTCTGTTCAGGCCCTTAGTTACCATGAGGAGGAGATCGAATTCTAGTGTGTATTTTTCTTATTGTGATTGTATTTGTTTTGCTTTACGATGGCATACATTTTAAAAATTCTTCAATTTTTGCTGATCATCCTTCATAGAACATTTCTTTGCAAGTGCACTACAGTTTTACAGTGACACTTAATAACAGTATAAGTACAGGGTCTTGACTGTCATGTTTGTGGAGTAGAGGGGATGAGGATCAGGAGGCAGCTTAAGCCAAAGAGGCCATTGCCTTTGCTTTTAATACATTTATATTTTCCTAGACTAGATCCCTCTACACTGGGTATACAGACTTCTAAGCCACTTTATTCTATTCAACTGAGCAGCCCTATTAGCAATATCTACTTCATGTGCTTCAGGCTAAGGATACAAAGATTCTCCTTTTCCACAGGGAAGATGTTTTGACACATCAAGGTCGTGGTCAAGAACTTTTTTTTTTTGTCCTCTGTCACAAAAACAAAACAAATCCATTTCCCATCCACAATTTGGGCAAACCTGGTTAGTTGTTGTTTTCTTTTGTGAAGCAAACCATTCTCACAAACACACATCCAGCTAACACAGGATGGGCTGGTTTATTAATAAGAAGTAAACAACCCATCCAAAGTTTCCAATATTTTAAATCCAAGCAGCAAAGCAGTTGGAGCTATGTAACATAATTGTCCCGCTTCATTTCTGCAAATGTAAAATATTTCTTGAAAATGACAGAATATCTTTTTGCCATGCTTTAGGGGAGAAAAATGTTTCTGTTTTCTCATGCTTTTGCTGTTGCTAAGTGCCATAACATCCTCTCAACATGTGGTGACCCTATGAATGAGGATCCCTAAATTAATTTATCATAAAAGAGCCCTGCTCCGCTCTTGCCGCCTCAGGGCCACGGCTCCTTGTTCGTCCCTCCCTCTGTTGCCGTCTTCCTCTTTCCTACCTGCCTTCTACCCTTGCCCCGCTTATTTTCTTTTCTAGAGTCCTTCTTCTCCTGATTGTCAAAGTATGACAGTCCTAGTTTATTCCTCTTTCCTTCTAGGGGCTCGATTTCCCCTGAACCCATTTCTTTTTCTTTTGGCAGCTATGATATCCTCTTACATTCCTACTTCTATCAATACAGTATGTGCACTGCAGAATAATCCAGTTTGACACCACTTTAACTGCCATGCTCCGTGCTATGGATTCTAGGGCGTGTAGTTTTGTGAAACATTGTCAGAGAGCTGTAGTGCCACAACAAGATACACTTCCCAGAATTCCCTAGCATTGACCCATGGCAGTAAAAGTGGTGTCAAACGGATTATTTCTGCAGTGAGGATGCAGCCTAATCTGCTAAAGCTTGGCACCACTCGGCAATTGTTTGGCTGTGGAAATGCCAGAGGATATTAGGCCTTGTCTGTATCATAAAGAAATAGTCACAACTAATTCCTATGTCAGGTACACTGAAGATGGTTAGCAGTTTCTCTCTGCTGGTTTGAAGACCCCTGTATGACTTTACCAAATTTCCTGAACTACTGGCCACACATGGCCTTAAGCAGTTTAAATGTAGGTAAGCAAGTAGCTATCTGGAGTCTAGAATCCCAATTAACTCTTGATTATTTGATGTGCACACTACTGGGGAGTAACATGTGACCTACTTTTATAATCACTTAGGCGCGTTACAGACCGCTCCCTTTTGGGCGGCTGTACGTGCAACTTTCCCCAGGATCGGGGCCTCCAGTGGCCAGAGCCCAGATCTGCGCTTTCCGCCGCGGGGAAGCGCAAAAGGCCCCTTCCCCGTAGCCCTGGAAAGAGGTGTCCTTGGGGCTTCAAGCCCAAGGACACCCGCGGAGCGGGCGAAGCTTCAGCGAAAGGGGCCGTTGGCCCTTTCTCTTTGTCCATGGCGCAGCGTCTGAAGCTGCGCCCAGCGGACCAAACCAGGAGGAGCTCCAAAAGGAGCTCCTTCCGGGGGCACGGAAAGGGCGCCCTAGGCGCCCTGACGCCCCAATACGTCACAACCGCAGCCGCCTCATTTGGAGGCGGCGCCGTCATCACATATTGATGGTGGCGGCCGTGTGGAACGGCTGCCGCCATTGTGCGCCACAGCGCGCACTCGGGTTAATGCAATGCGGAAGCACCACCCCATCTTAACCCTAGTACGCGCTCGCGCTTACATTTCAGCCCGTCTGTAACGGGCCCATGTTATAAAAATAATTCTTGGAGTGGCCTGATTGATACATTAAATTACCGAACCTTAAAGTATATACTATTTTCTTTCTTGTTTTCTGAAAGATTTGTCACCATTAACGTACGAGTTTTTCATAATTTTCACTTTAGTTTGTGTGTGTATGTAATACCAATCATTTTTTATCTACTATCCCACCATTTGACAGCTCTTGGGGAATGAGAGGCTGGTTTTGATTATTTTTTTAACTTTGATGTTTAAATTTTATATTTGAAGGGTTTTAAATATATTTTTACAGTTTTAATTGTACATTTTATTGTTGTTTTTTATACAGTATATGTTGTTAGCCTCCTTGGGTCCCACTTTGGAAGAAAGGCGAGATAAAAATAAAATCAAGAAATCACGAATCTAATGTTTAGTTGTAATTGGAATCTATTGATTTGGGTCCTGTCCTATCCTTTAAGCATCAGAAAATAAGCTGGATCCATTTTCTATTCAACAGATCAGATATTTGAATATAGTGATCATATTACTTTATAACCTTTTCTTAGGGCAAAAAGCAAGGTTTCCAGACTTAGGGCAAAAAGCAAGGTTTCCAGACTTTGCATCATCTTTGTTACTCTTGCCAGTAGATATTCCAGCTTGTCAATGTTGTTTTTAAATTATGTTGTCCTAAATGGGATACAGTATTCAAAGTGTGATGAAAGCAGAGTTGAATGGGACTGTTAGTTCCCTTGATCTAGATATTATGCTGCTAGTGATGCAATGTAGAATTGCATTGGCTTTTTTGGACACTGCATCATGCTGTTTTTTCATGTTAAGCTTATGTTTTTCTGTAATATTTGACTCTATTGATGGCACAACAGTACCTTCCACAGTAATCATCTGCCCCTGATTACTTGGTCTGCCCTTTTTCCAAGCTTCTCAACAAAACTGATATATGCTTTTTAAAAAATAATGGTAGGCAAGGGTGTTGAAAATAAAAGATGCTGAAAGGAAATATAGTTGCTTCTGCAGAATGTATTAAGAATCACTCTTTATGCTCTATTCCTAAATTCTCATTGTGAACATTACTCTAATCTGTGCATTTCATGCAGTGCTCTGCATTTCAATCTGCCTGAAATGAAGAGGAAACAATTAAAGCTACTTAATCCTGGTTTTCTTTGTGCTGTTGCAGAGCATAAACTAATATCTCAGAGTCAAAGGACAGTGATGTTGTTATCATTGTATATGCATACATGAAAAATTGCAGTAGTTTATTTTATCAAACATTTCTAAATTGTTTAATAAAAAAGATAGTTTTAATAAAATGTAACTCAAGCAGTTAGAGAAATATCCCTGTGTATTTGTTTCCACTGTGCTCAATTTCCTATCTATATGTTTAAGGAATTTATATCTATGAATCCTGAGTTGTTTGTTGTATTTTTTTTTTGTACTCTGATTTAATTAGTGAATTAAAAAGTGTAAAATTTCAAAACAAAAATGGATGTTATTCATTATTTTATTTTTGTTTGTTTGTTTTTTAGGTGGTAAAGTGACCAGTCTCAGCCTTAATACTTCAGATCAGAAGGGGAGGGGGGAAGATTAATTTTTTCCCTGACCCAGAATTATGGATATAAAAGACCGAAGGCACCGCTCTTTGACTAGAGGTCGGTGTGGGAAGGAATGTCGCTATACAAGTTCTTCACTGGACAGTGAGGACTGCAGAGTGCCTACTCAGAAGTCCTACAGTTCAAGTGAAACACTGAAAGCTTATGATCATGACTCCAGAATGCACTATGGAAATCGAGTCACTGACCTAGTTCACAGAGAATCAGATGAGTTTCCAAGACAAGGTATGTTTTAAGGCTATAGTATTTTTGGCCAGCTATACTGCTTACACTAAGTCTTCATATGGTGATTCTGCATTTTGTTATTTGGAAGATATATTTAGCTGTGACTTGACAAAGCGGTTTTAGCCTCCGTTGTGATGACAAGCTGTTAATACATTGGTTTTAGACACATTCAAAAATGCCTTTTTGTACCAACACTTTTTAACACAGGAGGATTAATAATTCTTAGTGTTAACTAGCTGTCATATTATCATATTTCTGCTATGACCAAATGTTACAACCTTGCATTATGTCACCAAGCTTCATTACATGCATAATAGAGACACTCTTACTGCTTATTTCTTTGTGGGACTAGCTGTACTGCTAAGATGAGTAAAACATTTTGATTAGCTTGTGGTAATAATCACTTATAAGGTACTTTATAATTTTGCCTTTATTTTTTGCTGAATTGAATTGAAATGTGAAGATTTACACTTTCCCCTAATACCGTTTTGTCAGCACAGTTGCCTTACATTTAATTTCATTAAAAAAAAATAGAGGGTGGAGTTTGATCTAATTACTTTCATGTTTAATAGTAATTTGATAGTACTTCACCACGACCCAAAAGCTCACATTAAATTTGAGATTGACACAATTTCCTACTACATGAATTTATAAAATTTCCTTTAGTGAAAAAACATTTCATTTAAACAGAATATTTTTACTTCAGACTTTAGGAAGAAGTACAGTTCTCTTTGCTGTGCTTATACTTCTGTGAGTGACAATTCATTATGATTCCATGTCAACTTTTCAAGGTGTGAATTATTCAAACACAGTAAAACAGATTTGTGCCATGAAAAAAGTTTTAGATGTCCTTGCTATTTCTGGATCTTCAGTATTATAGTGCCAGAATTCTGGTTGTCTGCATCCTGGCACTGAGCTTCTCAAGTATACAATGATAATATGGAATTCTCATAAATCACCTAATCCCTTTGTGAGACATATCCCAAGGAAATTATTTTTAGTGTTTCCCTTAGTCTATGACAGAATGCATCTGACACAATATATTTCCTTCAAATATTGTCTCTCCAACAAAATGAATCCACTGGCTTATGAGATTCCATTTCATGAAATAATACTTGTTCAACATAGCTTTTAATTTTACCCCACTGTAGCTGTATAACACATTTGATGCCTTAATAAGAGTTCACATCAGAGCTAATCTATCTCATTGTTATCTTCCTGAGATCTTACTTCTTTCTTGTTCAAGTTAAAAGAATCTCTTTAGACCTATTAACATTAAAGCACATATGTGTATTGAATAGATGTTTCCTCTGTCATTCCACCAAGGAGTTCAGAATGATTTTGTCCAGCCAGTTTCATTTTGTGTTGCTTATACAGCAAGACAGTGACTTGTGTATGAATTCCAGGGCTTATAACTAAGTAGGTATACGTATCTGAAATTCCCTCCAGTCAGGCACCATCCACTTTATTTACTTTACCTCAATGGCCCTTATAGAGTTTCTGTTGTCATTGTGCTTCTTAAAACAGAACAGATGCTGTTACCGAAGTGAATAAATTCACAGAGGCTTGCTTAGCTTCAGAATTGTACTAGAAATGTATGTTTCTCAATAAGTTTGAGTTTTAAAAAAGCTTGATACAGCTTTCTTCTGCCTTTATGAAAAGATTGTTTCATCTTACTCACGATATGCAATAGTCACATTTTTTTCTATTTGTTATCTACATTAATATATATGATACATATACTTTAGTATATATGATTTCCTGTTACTGAATTATTTTCCTGTGGACCTACACTTTATTTCTGACCCTACTCATGTGTACTTCCTTTAGCTATTTATTTGCACTTTGAATAAAACAATAAATAATTTTGTTTTAATTATTTATGTTTTCCTGTCTATTACCAGAGGAATAACTTCTTGTTCTAAATTGTGTACATGTTCTTGAATGTATGGGTGGAATTAACTGTTGGTATGACAAGAAGATATCTATTTTCTTGATAGTTTTCATCAGGTATTTTTTTTTTGCCATTCTGCAAAATATGGATATGAAAATAGGGATATGAAACTTGTGATATTTCCTGGGGAATAAATTTCTCAAAAAGGGGACAGCACTAATCCTTGCATTGTCTATCATTTATACAGAATAGGAATACCTGAAGTAGTATCTCTACTAGTAATACTAAAGTTTACAATAAAGGCACTGCTATGGTAACTCTGGCCCAAGACCATTTAGGATTAAATTAAAAATTTAATTTCCAACTATGTCTAGAAATAAAACACAATTCTTCTTGGAATATTTATTCTTAAGGAAATCAGCATGGATTTAAAATGGATATCTCACAATGTAATTTTTGAAATAATTGAGAATATACAGTGTGAGATGTATATAGTTTTGCATTCTGCCTAAATGGCCTCATTATATCTACACTGCAGCTAATTTCCATGTATGAAGCATCTTAACTTAAAAGAGTTGTATAGGGGGGGAAATACTTTTAAAATGTGGGAAATGCAGACCATGGAGCCTCATTCTCACATGTATTCTAGAATGTATGACTGAATTAAAATTACCACAGCATAATAGGCAATGCAAGAGAGGATTGGCTGGGTAAAGGTGGCAAACATTGGCACTAAAAGTTAGTAGGATCAATGACTTGCATAAATTTATAGAAAGGCAAGACTTCTTATTTCAATAATTTTCAACCATCTTATCTATACACCTCTTTTTGAAGGTGCTGAGATGAGAATTGTGATACATTTACAGTGTTTCAAATGAGTGTTCTCTTTACAATAAATTAACAATAAGAGAAGGCCCAGACAGATGGTTACAGTTTGTTTCACAAAAGGAGAGATTTGCATCAATATTGCATTCCAAAAATCTTTAACCTTGGGACAGTCCAACAACATGTGTTCAAAGAAGCCTATGATGTCACAGCCTTTCCAACATTTTGGAGAGGTTTTTCATCATCCGGGACAGTTTCACAAGTGTTAGATACCATTTCTATATTATTTTTAGGGGCCTCTCTTTTGTCAATGCTGATCTTGATTTATATGGGGGAGAGATCCATATGTGTTCCCATGTGGCTTCACACATATCTAAATTTGGTTCTGATTGCTACATTAACCTGGATGATTGATTTTTGCCATAAACAAATTGCACTGAATTTTTGTATATAATGGCTGCCCACCTTGCAGTTCTGCCCCTTGCCCATGCATAATATTTCATAAAAGGTCATAGGACAAGGATAGTTCCTTGCCACATTCTTTACAAAGGATAACATCTGTGATATCTGCAGCCAGTTGTAGTTGACGTGTCTCAGGCTATCTGTCAGAGTCTCTATGCTTATTATTCTCCCTTGTGTAAATAAATTGGCAAGTCTGTAAATGCCACCCTCCTTTCAACCTTTAAACTGAGCTAGTTTGGATGTAATAGAAATGGGCAATTGGGAGAGGGGCTTGTCGCTAGTATATGAATCCATTCTTTCCAAATAAAAAAGGAATGATAAAGGGTTTTGGATCTCTCTTAATATGCTCCATGACTTAATAGAGAAGAGCAATTTCAGCTCAGCCATACTATGCGAGTTTACCTCCATAGATACCCAGCTGATGGAATCTGCTTCCATGATAAGATTGGAGAGTTGGTTTGATTGGAATGTGTGATAATATAGTTTCAGGTCTGGGATCACTAAACCACCTTGTTTTGTGTTAGTGTACTGAACCGATTTGGGGAATGTAGGTCTCTTTTTATTAAATATAAATTCTGTGATCATTTTTGTCAGACTTGGAAGTTGGAGGGAGCTGGGGAAAGAATTTCTGAAGAACTGGATTAGCAGGACCCTATTAGCAGCCAGTAAAAAATGACATCCCCCTTAAAACTAACATGCCTCATAACCACTGAAAACTCATTATTGCTTATTAAGATTTTTTCTTAATATGTTGTAAGAGAACAATTATATTATGTTTGTATCCTATTTATTTTTTCCAGCTGTTCTAGACCACATTTAGCAATTGCCACAAATAATCTTCATCTAGTTCTTGAAAACTGGTAAAACTTCATCTATTTCAATTCCTAGATATTTCCTGTTTCCCTTTTCTCTTTTCCTTCTGCTTGATATTGCTGTCTGCTTTCAGCGCATTCCATAGCGGCAAAGAAGGGCCTTTCTATTACTGTGTATGTTAAACACACAAGGTATTTATTTTGTATGTTAAAATTCAGTTACATGCTCAAAAGTTATAATGCACCTCATCACACTACTAGAGTCTCCCATGAGCACATAGTTAGTCTTACCCTAATATGTAAGGGAAGCTGCTAATTTTCTATTTCCAGGATCTAGAAGATGAAATTATAGAACCCTGATGTACATAAGAAGTATATGAAAAACAACATGTTTCAAATAAACCTCAAGAACATTCTACACTAATGTGGTTCTAATTGGGGGATTTTCCAACTTCTGAAGCAGATATTTTACTAGTCTACTTGTCATTTGATACAAATATGATCTGGAACAACAGATGGCATTAGCATCTGATCTGAACCACGAGAGAGTAAAGTTGCTTGCTCATATGAACTGATTGATTCAAAAGCTCAAGATGGATAAGAATGCATTTAATATACCATCACAATTAATTCATAGAGAGTACAGGATTTGAAGAAAGTACCTAGTGTCTGCCCAAATAATAGGCCAATTAAAATGAATTTATTTGAATGCTTTCAGATTTGAGTGACCAGTTTCTATGATTTCCTATTTTTGAGCTAGCGACTGAGAACCTTATATACCATTTCTCAGTCCTCACCATTAACCACACTCCTCATCAGAGGTAGACTGTGATGGTCTTTGGGAACTGAAATATCTCGAATCCCCAGTGAAAGCTCTTTGTGCAATACATTATAATGGTCTAGCCTCAGGACTGAATGGTGGCAGCCATGCTTATTTGATTAAACAACCTGCCTTCCTAAGCTGCCCAAGACATGCAGCAAAGTAACATGGGAGGGACTGGATCACCTTATGTGGACACCACTGAATAATATAAGACTGTGCTAATGTAGTATCATCTCAAAATCATCAGGAATAAAATGGATGTCTAACACCACAGATTCACTACAGATAATATAATGAGATTTTTTAAAAATTGCACAGTTTAAATATAAAGAATTATTTTGCTCTTCAGAGTATCATTTCTGAATAGTCAAAGATCTTAGGACCTGCTTGTGGAGGGACAATTTCAATGAGCCCAAAAAGAGGCATTCTGTTTTTCACTCTCTGTGTCCTTAAATGCTTTTAATTTTTTTTCAACCAGTAATTTATTAATTATGATTGTTCTGCTTCTTTGGCATGGCAAAACCTGAACAAATTATTAGAAGATTTTTCAAATTCCACATTCCTTCCATTTTGTGGCACAACACATAAGCCCTCCATACTGCCTGAGTTTTTATACTTTGCAAAATAAGAGCAAGGCTTATGAGGTTTTATTTTTGAAAGAAATGGATCTGCAGTTTTGCAAGGGGTGGGTGGGTCCTGGACCCAACATTGCCCCTGGAAGACCCTGTTGCCACTGTGGCCAAAAGTGTCTTTTCCCAGCTGAGAATGGTGTACTAGCTGCATGCCATCTTAAGGAAGGCAATGTGGCCAGACTTGTTCATATCTTAAATACTTCCCAGTCAGCCTACTGTAAAAAGCCTTGGGGGTCTGCCCTTGCAAAATGTTCAGAAGCTACAGCTAATTCAGAATGTGACATCTAAACTGTTTGTTGGCATGTGCTTTAGAGACCACACTCTGCGGATCACAGTCTTGTACCAATTGTGCAAGATTCCAGTTTACTTCAGATTCAAGTTTGTTGTTTTGCAGTTCAAGTTTCTTGTTTTGACTTACAGTTCCCTAAAATGTTTGGAGATAGGGTATTTGAAACATCGCCTTCTCATATATGAGTCTGCTGAGAATTTGAGTGCCTCAGTGGAAACTCTTTCATGTCCTGTTGACACAAAAAGTTAGTTGGGGAGTACAGGTTTCTCAGTAGTAACATTTCAATTGCAGGCATTTCTTTCTAGAAGGAGTTGATTGGTTTGAGGATGGGGGGGATTAAAAAATGAAACAGTGAAAAGCCCCAATGAAAAGAAACATGCAGACGAGCTCTTAAAGAGGTACTATTCCAGTGTGACTCCTCTAGCTGCCTCCTGTTGCATGCTGGGATTGGCAGTTTTAAGGAGGGGTATTTAGAATTCTCAGGCAGAGAAGTTCAGCTCCTTAAAACTGCCAATCCCAGCATGCAACAGGAGGCTGCTAGAGGAGTCACACTGGAATAGTACCTCTTTAAGAGCATAGTGTGATAAACATCATGGATTGACAAGAACCTTTACAGTTGAAAAATTAATCTTTGCAAAATTCACTTTTAGTTTCTTTTGCAGAGAAAACATTTACTGTGCAGAAAAATAATACTTACACAAAGAAATATAATTTCTGTGAAGAAATTCTGTTTTCTATTTTTAAAAAATGCCATGTGGGAACTTTGCACAGAATATGTTCCATTCTACTGTATTTTCTATACAGGAAACAGTGTTTTCTGTGCAGAAAAGGCTATTTTGCACAAAAATACTATGTACAGATTTTGTATAGAATAAATCTTGAACTTCTTATAGCTTTCAAAAATTGCATCAGGAAGAAAATTGGTCAAATTATCTATGGATTTCTTCTAAAACAAAATTAGTGAAGAACTATATCCTTATGTTGACACCTTACCTTTTCAGCTTCTGTCAGGTGCTGAAGATTGTTCCACGTGTCCTTTGGTCCTTTAAACTAGTTTTATGGTTGGCTTTTAGGATGGTTTTAATCTGTTATTCCCATCATGAACAGGTTGCTTTCAAATGACAATTTAAATCTGCTTTTTAACTATTATTTTAAAAGAAGTGTATCACCTTGGGAGCTTTAGCAGAACGAGTACTGACTGACATTTTTTTCCTAATAAACAAGAAAGTGGAATAGAGGCCTACATAACTCTAAGTAGTCACTGTCATCAATGTTCATGCTAGATTATCAGAAGCACCTTGAAAAAAGCATGATAGACTGATATACAGTTCTTCTAATCCATAATGGGGAAATAATGTGTTCATTTCTGCAAACAGTTCCTACTTGAACCAAAGCCATCAGCACTTCGCTCTAAGACAAATTATCGTTGAGTTTTCTATTGTTGGCTTCTTGCTTGCTTGCTTTCTGTTCAGCTTGAAATCAGACCCAGTTTCAGGATATCCTTCAAGATTGTAATAGGTGCCACAAATAGAGGGATATTTTTAATGATTTGCAAAGGTCTTGTTTAATTCCTTGAATGTCTTGAAAAGTGGACAGTATAAACTGCTATTGTATTTCCTCTCACAAGGAGATTTAATTTGAGTGAAGAATAGCATAATGTAGTGAAGTATTTCTGTCTGGGTCAACTCTATTTTCCCCCATTATTTTTCTCTCTAAATAAAAATATAATTTCCCATTAGTTGTTCTAATTTAGCTTAACCTATTTTGTAGACCTCATGAGATTAGAGAAGCAATTACAGTTGTCTGGACTACCTACTTCAGTATGTCATAAAAGGAATTGTATTTGTCCATCCTGTGAAATGTGATAACTGTGATACAGGTATAAAAAAATCTAATTTCCTCTTACAGTTCTTTGCATCATTCACTATATTTCCATTATGACTAAAGCTATCTGGAATTTATATAGCTTAAATGGGAATATGCATTTTATATTCACAATGCACACCATCTTGAGCTCCTTTTAAGAAGGAGTATACAAACATAATGCACTGATCCAAATAACCTTTATTTGAGAAATTCCAGCCCTCAGTGAACCTCCATCTGCTTGCTTAGGACTAGGCAACTTGAATTAAGAGCTATGGTACCATATTCTTAAGAGAAAGTACAACCCATCAAAACCCCATTGACCCAGGCTGCAACTTCACTGCAGAAATAATCCAGTTTGACATCACTTTGTCTGCCATTGATCCACGCTATGGAATCCTGAGATTTGTAGTTTGTTATGGCACCAAATTTCTCTCAGAGAGAGACAGTTAAATAGCTCACAAACTACAAATCAAGAATTCCATAGCACTGAGCTATGGCAGTTAAAGTGGTATCAAACTGCATTATTTTTGCAGTGTAGATTCAGCTCCAGTCTAACTCTTCCATTTACTGAATAAAGACCTCCCCTATCTGCAGTTTGTTAGCCTCCATCCAGATAGAGCACAGAGAAAATTTCTATTGTCCAAATGCTGAAGGCTATACTTGAATGCTATCTACCAGTCAGAAATACTTCTAAGAATTCAAGCTACAGGGAGAAAGAAATATACTTCCTCACCTTAGGTAACAGATATCTACAATATGTTGTAGTTCTGGTATTCGGTACATAGGAAATGCATTTCCAAGCCAAATCAAGTTTATTACAGCCCACAGACCAGATAAACATAAATTACAAAATGTACTATACATGAAGATATATTGAAATGAACCGAGAAATTAATATAGTATATTTTCATGTGTACAGTCCTTAAGCGACTAATATTATTTGTAAATACAAAAGCAATTAGGAATTTTGTTAGTAGTACCTTTCTGATTTGTTTCCCCCCTACCTCAGGTATTTGGCATTTTAATAGATGTTCATATCCTTAGGTAGGACAGTTTTCCCTGTGTCATTGTTTCCAACACAGATGTAAAGGGGGGGGAGGACCATAAACAATATAGAGACCTAGAAACCAAGCAGAGAATAAGATGTGATGCACTGGATGCAGTTGGATGAAACTTCTGACTGCTCATATAAGCATGTTAGAAAGTAGACTTTCCTGCTGCACCTTCCTGATAGTGTGATGAAGTTCAACTGAGATGCAGCCAAGAATGAGAACTCTTGATTATTACTTTGGTTATGCAAAAGTTTTTTCCATGCATTTGAGAGAAGGGAGTTTTAGATTCCAGACCGTGTGTAAAAAACCCAGAACTGCAGTTATTTTGAAGCTAATTTGCTGCAGAACTAAAAAGATCCATGTTTTCAAAAAGAGAAGAGGATGGAAGGGGGGAGAGAATGGAAGGCACTGACAACAAAAGAAAAGGCAGGAGAAGAAGGAGAAAAAACTTCATAAATTTCTCTGAAGATGCCAGTCACAGATGCTGGTGAAACATCAGGAACAAACTCTTCTAGAACAAAAAACCAACAAAAAACTATGGATGCTGGCCATGAAAGCCTTTGACTTGACATTTAGTAAATTGCTTCTCTTCTAGCCTTGTTAGTGTTTCAGCAATATAGAAATTCACATAGTTGAGTGATAGAAGAGTTCTTTTTCCTACATCTACACAAATGTTTTGGTGTATCTCAGTATTGCTGTTTCATCTGTAGCTTCTCAAACTTGCACCTCAGTATAGCTTAGGCCATTTCCTAATATATACCAAAATATAAAATCTCCATACTTGTGTGATATTCCAACAATAAATGCAAATTGCTGCAACTGTTTTGTCCTAAAAGGTTGAGTATTACTTCTTATTGATGCAAGGCTGCTTCATAGACCCACTTGGCTCATCTCTAGAATAAATGTAGATTAGTGATGTTGACAAAGTAAATGGTGTTTTGACATTTAAATAAACTGCTTTCCATTCTTTACCAATACTTAACTCTAAGTGTTTTAGAATTAAAACTAAAATACATATCCGTGAATACAGACTGTATTGAAAATGAAGATTTAGTGTCCCAAAGAGCAATGCTTGCTCAGCCATCTGATGATATCTGAGCACTAAACAGTTTCAGAGAGATGCATTAAAGCTGTTTTATTACAAGATGCTGTGATGAATTATTGCAGCATTCCTTATGGTATAATACTGTTGCCAGGCAGCATGAATGAATGTTACAAGGTTTTTTTCCTTTTTTTGTGTGTATATCCTATGCGGAGGGCAAGACATTTAGGTTGTGGCTTCTTTCACTTTCTACAGCTTCTCAGGTCACAATTCAGGGACAGAATTCCAGTTGAAACCAGTAGCTACTTTGACAGTTTGCGCAGAAGCCAAGTGAGAAGCTCTAGGTTTTATTGCACGAGGCACTCACACACACACAAGCACTCTCACATGGAGGAACAATGAACCAAACACAATCTGAAGCACAAAGGCAACCACATGGAGGAGGCTTTCACCCTGAAAGAGGTGAGGGGGGCAAGCTGAATGAGGGCTGCTTAAGAATAAAGGGCTGACCAAGGAAAGGACTTAAAACAGGACCAAGATAAACAGGCAGAGGGCTTAATGGAAGGAATGGAAACTGTGAGGCAAAATCATCATCATCATCACCACCACCACCACCACCACCACCACCATCAAGGCAGACAAAGGGTTAAGAACTTAGCCGGGCAAGAGCCAATGTTTTCCAAGAGGGATGAACAGATGGCTTGAGGGAAGGAATAGAGGGGGAAAAAAAGAATAGTAACCATGAAGCAAACAAATCAAGACATACAATGGGTTAAGAATATCGCCAAACAAGAGCTGATGTTTTCCAAAGAGGAGGAACAGTGGGGTTCATGGAAGGAATAGAGACCATGAGGAAGCCAAATCAAAACAAACCAAAGGTTAATAAGTTAACCAAGCATCAGACAGCTCATCGTGGAGATCAGGCAAAAGAGAGAAAGTGATGGGCCTTTAAATATCCTCTTTCTTGCCCCCTGCATGTGATCTCATTTGGCCCTATGGACGAAATGCAAAGCCTCTCGCTCTCCTCTCATGGAGGTCAACAAAGCAACCTCTTCCCATGCAACATTGTTTGCTGCACAGCTCAGGGACCAATTCTACTGGTGCTAAATTGCGCCTGAGTCTCAGAAGAATAGCTGCAGAAATTTATCTCTTTGCTGCCTTTTTCATCAAGGGATGCTCACATGTTGTTAATTTAAATTTCCCCCCTCTTTTTTTAGTAAACAGTGTTTGGTTTCATGGAGATTACACCAAAATGTAGTAAACCAAAACTCCAGTTACAACTTGTAACCACATTGTAACAACGTCAATGCAGGCAGATGAGCTATTAATACATTGAATTTTATGGACGATGATAGGAATTGTATCCCTCTTTCTCCCTGAAAGCAATGCTTTGTTATTTTAGAACATAGCTTTATTTTAAAATTCCCTACTGATAAGGAATACCTGTACCTTTCCATAAGGTATTTCTAGCCAACTAACGCACACTTTCTAAATGTACTGTTTCTTTTTCCTGCCACCACTAATCTTAAAGTGGATGAGTGTTCTTTCAGTAATAACCAATCTGTCCTGCTTTCAGTGAGCTATTTTCTTTTCTTTCACAAACTCTTATTTCAAAATTCTAGACTTTTTGCTCTTTATGTTCCCTCAAAAATCTTTCTGACATAGCATTCCAAATCTTGTAAGGGAAGTGATATTGATTTTGTACAATCTCCTACCACCTAAGGCAAGGTGACATATAGGTCCTCTGCAGTTGTACTCAGATAATTATGTATGTCACAAACAGAAAAATTGTGTCCTCTGGGATTTGGTTCTAGGGCCCCTTGGGGCTACCAAAATGCATGAATATTCAAGTCCTATTATATGTAGTAAAATGGTGTTTCTTGTATAAAATGGCAAAATTAAGATTCGTTTTGTGGATTTTTTTCTGAGGGGGCAGTATTTTCCAGCTGAAGATAGTTGAGTCCATTGATGTAGCATCTATGGATATGAGGGCTAACTAGATGATGAAAAGTAAATGAGGTTTGTTACCACGTAAGCTGAAACTTGAAGATTACTAGTCAGAAAGGATTTCAAAAATTGTAATGGAAAAAAATCAACTTCAACTGCAAAAATAATTTTTAAGAAGCCAAACATCTTCTGAGGAACATCTGGATTGTCCTTCATCCTTAGTATGGTTCTAAGATCTCACAGCCTGACCCTGAGCCTCCATTTTCCATGGGCCATCTCCAGTTGAGAGAGGAGGTTACAAATTCTCCAATTTTGGGGCAGGGGAGTTATGTTTGTATCCAAATGCTTCACTCAGCCAAGGACCAGAGAGACCCTCTCACAGCCGCAGGAGTTTACCGCATACCATGCAGCTGCGGACAAGTCTACATAGGGACCACCAAATGCAGTGTGCAAACCAGAATCAAGGAGCATGAGAGACACTGCAGACTGGGTCAGCCAGAAAAATTAGCAGTAACTGAACATGTTACAAACCATCCTGGGCATAAAATACTGAAATTCTGGACCATGTCAACGACTACCATGTCAGGATGCACAGGGAAGCCATTGAAATCTACAAACATCTGGACGATTTCAACAGGAAAGAGGAAACCCTTAAAGTAAAAAAGGTTTGGCTATCAGTCCTGAACAATAGCAAGATGAAGACTCAACAAATGCAAATGAGAAATCTCCCAGGGTCAGGGGCTTCCCAGCAGACAATGAGCACTAATCAAGCAGACACTAATCCTCCTTTGCAGACCCTCCCACCCTCAGGCCTGCCATTAGCAACAGAATAATACACATGCAAATCACTCCTGTCTTCCCAAGGTCACACAGTATATACATACCCAACTCCTTTCCAGGCAAGCATTATCTGAAGATGCCAGCCACAGATGCTGGTGAAAGGTCAGGAAAAAACTCTTCTAGAACATGGCCACATAGCTCGAAAAACCCACAAAATATATGGATGCTGGCCATGAAAGCCTTCGACTTCACTTAATGAATTTGTTTCTTTCTCTCAGTTATTGAGATGCCAGGGCACACTCTTCACTCTGATCTGCTTCCACCTTGTGGCTAGATTGAATGTTCCTTATCCCATCTCTCTAGTAAACCCCTCCCCCATTTCCTCTTGATCTGGGGACAGCCTCTTTAGTTTATACTTCTTAATTTCAAAATGGGAAAATATATTCTTTGTGTGTATGCACGCACTTGCATTTCAATGACAAGCTGTGAGCAACTGTGGCATAGTGTTTAAAGACATTACCGGTCCATCGCTAGGTTTTGGGTTTTGGTGTGGAAACCTCAGGGGCTATGATGGTTCTGAACTGGCAAATTTAATCTTGGGGCATTGCTAAGGCAAGTCACATTCTCTTAACCTAATAAATGTAATAATTCACTGTTTTTTCCAAAGAAAACAAGTAATTCTACCAGTTTTATTTCTACTGTTTTATGCATTGTTTTTTCATATTTTTATCTAACTCTACATCTGAATCTATGTACATGTACTCTCATGCATGCAGTGCCTTCATATTAGCTTTCTTGCCAGATTCTTGTTTTTTTTATAGAAAAACATTGTAAATGCATACATTATCACCATGATCTGCTTCAAGCACTGAATTCATTAAGTAGATTGTTAATAAAATGGTGAATGATATATCACAATTTTAATGCTCTGTCTCCCAAACTTAATGAAGAGTTATAATTTTCTAGACGACAAATTAAAAGGAGGTTAAAATGGTTGGTAAGACTGCCTAGAGATTTAGCAACATTCTAATTAAAAGAAAGGGCATTAAAGCAAATTAAAATCTTGATTTTTGAGGGATTAACAAGAATGAGTAATATGTGGTTTACTACTGCTAGAAGCCAACATTTTTATGCAAGTGGGAAAGATACAGTAAACCTTATTGAAAGTCAAAAAAGCTCTTTCAAATATGGCTTAGAAAAATCAAATGTTTTCTCACAAGTGCTACTGAAATCCTCATTGACACAGTGGGATATATTTTCAGAATCGCAGAGAACTGTAACAGCATGCCTCCAATTGAAGACAATGGGAGACTTCCTGACAAAATCCTAAAGAAAGGGGGAAAATACCTCTATTGCTAAAATTACTAGATAGCTAACACTGATACATGGTATTTGATTATGCAAACTGAAAAATGCATTCAGTATGATACTACATGAGTTCTTTGCTTAATATTCTAGTGGGTTGCACGCAATACTGTTTCTCTACCAAAGGAATCATCAGCTCTGGCAGAATAGGTTTCCCAGCTATACTCCAGTTGTGTTCCTATATCTGTTCTAGATGATTAGAGGGCATGGGATGGGGAAAAGGATTAGAAGCACATGTGAGAGAATGCAAAACACAGTGTCCAAGCAGAAGCTCACTTCTGTGGTCATTATTTTGACTCAGATAACATAATTTCTTCTATATTAACCTTGCTCCATGGTTCACATAGCATGTCATACTAATAAGCAAATGTAAGCCTACCTTTCCAATAGTATGTCAGGTGTTACTTTATTTTGAACAGGATATAAAAACCAGGGAGGGAGCAATTTCAGAAAAAAGAAAGTAGGACAAGTCCAGGTGCACAAGGAAAACAAAATGAGTCCAATATGTTTTGAACTGATCTTAAACAATGAACAACCTGTTGCTTATAGGAATCCCACAAGCAGAGCATAAATGTAATAGCTCCTTCCAGTCCACATTCTCAGGCTGGAGAAGGTTGAAATAGTTTATATTCCTATAACATTGGACATAATTTATTTGGAGGTGCATTTTTATTAATAACATTGCAATTGTTCAATTTTAAGCAATTGTAATTCAGAGAATTCAGTTATACAATTTCTAATTAACCAAGAGATTATCAAGGAATATTACTATATCAGCTAAAATTCAAAGAGATAGCTGTGTTACTCTGTAGAATCAGTATGCAGAGAGATCTTATAGCACCTTTGAGACTAACTGAAAGAAAGAAATTTGCAGCATGAGCTTTCATAGACGTCAGTCTACCTCCAAATGCATCTGAGGAAGCAGACTGAAGTCTACAAAAGTTCATGCTGCCAATTTATTTATTTCAATTAGCCTCAAAGGTGCTACAAGATCTCTGTATATATCAGATGGAGTGAATGTCCTGAGACTAGAAGGGAATGTTGTCTTTCAGAAACAAACAAAAAAACATTCCTATAATGCACTCCCATGTAGCTTGAATTTGACTGTATTGATTAACTTTTACAAAGAAGCAAGTTTCTTTTCTGCCACCATTGCATCTGCCCAGAGACATCTACCAGAACTTGTTCAAATGGTCATGGACCCATTATGTTCAAGAAGAAAATGTAAACTAGTCAACAGCCCCTTGTGAATAACACGAAGTACTACACTTTGTGTGTCAAATTGCTCAGATCAATTCTAATTGCAGGTGATATAGGCCTAGTGAATATAACTCCAGTAATAATAAATGGTTTTCACTTTATATGGCTTAGGGATGTGGACAGAATCCTAGGAGAGAAGACAGCCATCACTTATATAACTGGCCCTTGCTCTTATGGCTCATAAAAGCAGCCAGAGAATATGTAGAGAAACTTGCTGAGGTAAAGGGAGTAACAGACACCTCCGTGCAGCAAGGCAGAGTTCCAGAATGCCTAAATGAGGTAGTGGTAAAACCACCAAACAGGGTAGTGAGCAGCCGTCTACAGTTTTCATCCTAGGAAAGGAACTGGAGTGCCTTCCTTAAGGTCAAATACTGGACAGGGTGAATATGTTCTGCTGATTATGCTAGACCTCTCAACAGTTTTTGATACCATGGGACTTAGAGGCACAGTTTTATAGTAGTCTCACTCTTTTCTGGAGGGAAAACTTTAAAAGTAGCACTAAGAATACCAAATTGACACCACGGCTGTTGGCCTGTGGGTTTCCTCTTGTCACCATATTATTTAACATTTGCAACCACTGGGATGACTTCCAGTTAACATATACATGAAACCATGCTGTGGGCTTGGAATGACACCTATCTCTCTTAGTCCTTCCCATGTATATCTGAGAATACTGTTTTAATTCCAAATCAGCATCTGATCTCAGTAACGGATTGGGAGAAGACAAAAATAAATTGATCTGAATTGTGATGAAACAGAGACGTTCCTAGTCAGTTGATAGGCAGATTAGGAAATAGAGATGCAACTTGTATTGTATGGAGTTATTTTCCCACTGAAGGTTCACAGGTTTGGTATACTCTTGAATTGAACCCTAATGCTAGATGCAGAGGTTTGACAATAGCCAGGACAGTCTTGAACTGTTAAATAGAGCATTATTAAAGAAACTATTAATGGGTGTTCACTCTCCCATTCAAAGGGTTTGTGGATGGAGGCTTCTACCTGACAATCCTGACATTCAGATTGTGTGAAGTGTGACTACAGAGTTGTGAAGAATTTAGAAAATTTACAATGCGAGCAATTTTTGCTAGCCTGCCTACCACCAGAAAAATCTGGAATGGATGGGTGGATGGATAGATAGATAGATAGATAGATAGATAGATAGATAGATGGATAGTAGAATGCATTAGAATAGTGGGAATATATTAGGTACTTGTTGTACTGCATCTTCTAGCAGCCCTAATACAGAATCAACAACAACAAACTTTATTACAACCATTTGGCCAGCACAAATACAGAATCATACATCTGAAAGGATCCACAAAGGTCATCTACTCCTTTCCCCTGCTATACAGGAAAGAACAACTAAAGAATTCTCGAATTATAGCTATCAAACCTCTATTTAAAGGTCTCCAAAAAAAGACAGTCCACTGCTCTGCCAGCAGTCTATTTCACTGTTGAATAGTTCTTACTGTAAGAAAAAGTTCTCCCTAAAGTTTAGGTGGAATCTATTTTATTTTAATTTGAATCCACTGGTTCTTGTTCTAGTCTCTGGAGCAGCAGAAAACGACCTCACACCATCTTCTACATGACATCATTTCAAATATTTAAATATGGCTATCATGTCACCTCTCAGACTTGTCTTCTCCAAGCTAAACAAATCCAGCTCCCTAGCTGTTCCTCAGAAGGCATGACTTCCAGCCAATGGCAAGGAATGGTTGCATATGGCTGCATTAGTATGCCAGCATGCTGCACAAAAACTAAATATCTTTCCTGAATGTCTAATGCCAGATCTCGAAGACAGAAAGGCTGGAATCTTTCTGATGACAACTCAGGTCTACTGTGTATATGCCTTTGAGGTGGGGACATGTATAAAGAGCTATACACTAGGCCCCTAAGGTATCTGGCAAGCCCCACAATGGGTAATATTATGACTGTTCACTGGCTGAGGGAGAAGCTCAGGAAACCAAAATGGTGTTTTGTTTACAACAAAATGTTATGTTTACAACAACAACAACAACTGAGGAGAAGACAAGTAAGGTCTCTCTCCTGGATGGAAACTAACTTCATTTTTTCTTCCCTGCATAGTTAAGATGCATAGCTTCTTGGTTATGTCCACCAGGCCAGTCACCAGTTGGGAAGAGAGGTGGGTAAGCTGCATATGTGAAGCATTATACTCCACAAGCATGATGCAGAATTTTAGCCCATATGTTTGTGTAATAATAATAATAATAATAATAATAATAATAATAATAATATGCTTTATTTATATACCGTTCTTCCGAGACGATCAAAGCGGTTCACAGAATCATTTAAAAATTTCACATCATAAAAAAGCAACCATCACAACATATCCATCAATAAAAATCAATAAAAACCAAACATCAAGTAAAACAAACATGGAAACTATCAATTGCAATTAGTCATTTGAATCCGGGGGGGGGGGGGACAGTCTCTATAAGGAGTCCGAAGGAAATGCTAATCGGAAGAGATGGGTCTTTAAAGCCTTTTTGAAGGCATCCAATGTAGAGGTCATACAAAGCTCTTCTAGAAGTTTATTCCAGTACATTGGTGCAGACTATGAAAATGCTCTCTGATGAGTTGCTGCCAGTCTCACCTTAGGATGTACTAGTAAATTTTTTCCTGATGTTCTGAGAGTGCGGGGTGGACTATATGGGGAGAGGCGTTCCCTCAAGTAACTTGGACCCAAGCCATATAGGGCTTTATAGGTAATAACCAACACTTTGTATTGAGCCCGGAAGCTAATAGGCAGCCAGTGTAAAGATATTAGTACCGGTGTTACATGGTCTGACCTGGAAGTTCCAGTGACCAATCTGGCTGCAGCATGTTGAACTAGCTGAAGCTTCCGAACCTGGTACAAAGCTAGCCCCATGTAGAGCACGTTACAGAAGTCCAAACGAGAGGTTACCAGTGCACGGTTTCAAGGTCCCTTCAGTCCAGACAGGGACGCAGTTGGCGTATCAGCCGAAGCTGATACCAAGCACTCCTGACTATCACATCCACTTGAGATAATAACTGGATAGATGAGTCCAGGAGTACTCCCAAACTGCGGACTTTGTCCTTTAGGGAAAGTGTGACCCCGTCCAGGACTGGATGACAAATTTCCCTGCCTGGGCTTGGGGTGCCTATCACGAGTACCTCTGTTTTTTCTTGATTCAGCTTGAGTTTGTTTTCCCTCATCCATCCCATTACAGACTTCAGGCAGGCATCCAAAGGAGAGAAGTCATCCTTAGTCACTGTATCAGTTGGAGACATGAAGAGATAAATCTGGGTGTCATCAGCGTACTAATAACACCGAGCTCCATGTCTCCGGATGATCTGTCCCAGCAGCTTCATGTAAATGTTAAATAGCATGGGGGACAGAATGGCGCCTTGGGAGATGCCAGATGTCAACTCTCTTTTGCGTCCCCCAGCCTCACCATCTGGAATCTTCCCGAGAGGTAGGACCGGAACCACTGAAGCACAGTGCCCCCAATGCCTAACTCTCTCAGGCGTTCCAAAAGGATACCATGGTCAATGGTATCGAAGGCTGCTGAGATGTCCAAGAGCACCAGCAGGGTCACACTTCCCCTGTCGATGCCCAGACGAAGATCATCGACTAAGGCGACCATGGCAGTCTCAACTCCGTATCCAGCTCTAAAGCCAGTTTGAAATGGGTCTAGATAATCGGTTTCTTCCAAGACAGCTT
Organism: Sceloporus undulatus; assembly: GCF_019175285.1. Taxonomy (NCBI): domain Eukaryota; kingdom Metazoa; phylum Chordata; class Lepidosauria; order Squamata; family Phrynosomatidae; genus Sceloporus; species Sceloporus undulatus. The sequence continues at coordinate 117,317,646 of NC_056523.1, read as the reverse complement.
GGAGTTGAAAGGTGACTGTCCTCTTGATCACCTTGCCCACGAATGGTAACAGAGAGACTGGTCTATAATTACACATCTGCAGGGGGTCAAGGTGTAGGATTAGACAGGACTGGGGAAAAAATATGTGTTGCTCATTTTTATATTTTGTGGTGAAAGAATGAAACTTTACAGTTCTGCAAACTAGTTTTTTTCCTCTCTTTCTTCTTTAGCCTAACTTCATTCTACAAAACCAATGTCTTTCCTATTGTAAACTGAATTCATACCTGCCCTCTTCTTCAACACTCACCAACCCACACTCCCTATACCAGTTTTTCAGTACAGGTATGTCCATTTGGGCACACAACTATTGATTTAAGTTGTCTTGCACTTAGCTATTATACCACCACCACCATTCCTGGTGATGTCTGATCTGGCCACTATGATATATATTTTAGTTATGCACCATTTGGATTACTGTAACATCTCCATATGGGACTTCCCTTGAAAAATGTTCAGAAACTTCATCCAGTTCCAAATCCTGTGACCAGACTGATGACAGGCTGGTTACAGAGAAAATATATGTCCTCTATTACCACAGCTTCACTGGTCCCCAGGGTTCACCTATACTGTAGAAGTAATGCAGTTTGATACTACTTTAAGTGCTATAGCTCTATCCTAAGGAATATTGGGATTTGTAGTTTCACAAGATCTTTAGCCTTCTATCTCAGAAGGCCCTGGTGCAACAAAAAATACAAATCCCAAGATACTATAGGATGGAGTCACAGCAGTGGTGTAAAGCATTATTTCTACAATGTAAATGCACCCTAATTCCAGTCACAATTCAGAGTGCTTATTCTCACCTATAAAATCCTATATGACTTGGTTGTAGTTGCATGAAGGTCTGTATTTTCCTATATGATCCTACCTGGGTTTTTGGACCTTCAAAACAACCCCTCCTATCAGTTCTGTCCTCACAGACAGGTTTCATGATACTGTATCAAAAGGCCTTTTCTGCATCTCCTCTTTCCACAAAACACAAGTTGTCCTCCTGTCATCTTTCCTTCTGAAAATAAGCAAACCCCACCTTTTTGGTTAATTCAAGCAGTCTTTTGGTTACTGAGCAGCTGCCAAAGAGACTTTTTTTAAAACAGGGTACTATGTTTTTCCCCCAGTGTGCATTTCCTTTTAATCTGTCTGCATTTTTATTTTTAAAAATGGTAGTAGCTTCAGTTGTATTTTAATATTATAACTTACTTTGTTTTCAACTATATCTGTTTTTCAGTCATATTGTGAGCTTCCTTGCATCCTAGTATTGGATCAAAGGCAAGATACAGATGAAATAAAACAGTATTGGCATTTGTTGCAAAACTTCCAGAATATAAAGAAAACTGTGTTTGCTTACAAAATATAAGAACATCAAAGACTTGCTCGTCTATATTGACACTCACATTACATATTGTTTTCAACAAGTTAGAGTGGACATAATCACTGCGGTCACTGCACACATTGCGAGGCCAAGCTGACTCAAGATCCATTATTCTGTAATCCTGTTGACTGCAAGGAATATAAATCAAAGCATTTCACCATTGGAAGCAGCTTCCTTGTGGTATATTCTAGAGGTAAAAAATCTGTGTGTGAGAAAATCTGTATTGATCAGACAGCAAGACACTTGAAAAGATATATGACAAACACAGCCTTTGCAATTCCAGATCAGTTTCTTCTCTAAAATTTGAAGTACAATCACACTGTGTATTAGCTTTTGCCAGAATGAGCAACACATAAAAACAATACAGACTTGCTGTTTGAGAAGGAATTACATGGGAAATTGATCTTACATTGTTTAATATCCATCGTTTTAAGAGAAACATTCTTTTGTGTAAACATTTTTTTACCATTATGCCTAAAATAATATAAATAATTTCCCCCTTCTCTCTTGCAGAACGTGGAAGTAACTAGTTATATATAATGAGTTAACTTACACTTTGTTTCCATATCCTATAAACTATAATTTCATCACATTATGTTTGTAACTTAAGAACATGCAATGTAATTCCTTTCATGGTGTAATTGAAACCTTAACTTTTATAGTTATGTGTTAAAGTAACTTTCACTTACTAAAAGAGCCCTGGTGGTGCAGTAGATAAAGGCTGTTACAGCAGCCAAAACATTGTAAGTTTTATCCTGTAGGGATCTATCCTTTCGTAGGTAAGTAAAATGAATACTGAACTTGTTGGAGGCAATTGGCTAAAAAATGTAAACTGCTTAGACAGCGAAGTTGAAGGCTTCATTATTTGGCGAAACATCAGGAATAAATTCTTCCAGAACACAGTCACATAGCCCAAAATCCCCACAAAAAACTACACTTAGAGAGCGCTTAGCATTATAAAGTGGTATGGAAATGTAAGTGCTGTTGCCATTGCTAAATGGTGGAGGTGGAATGTCCCATGATTCAAGTACAGATTCATGCTGTTGAGTGAAGAAACAGACTATGTTTATTTATAAAGCAACTAATTTAATTACTGAGAAATAGTTACTAGTGAAATAAACTTCTAAAATACATACCTTAAAGGCAACTACTTTGGGAGTATTCTAACTATCAACTGTAACATTTTTGGGGGGAGAAAGCTCTTGATTTCTAGCTTTTTGTCCCCCAGTGCAATTCAGACATATCTGTAATTCCAATGAGTCCTCTTTCCTCCCACCCACACAAGTATGTGGCCTTTATACATTTCAGATTAACCTTAATAATGATTTTCCCCTGTCATACTCCATTTTGAAATCAGTAATTTTGCATCTTTAATATATATATTCATTTTAGAGACATTTCAAATGCATTGCACTCATAAGATTTAAGTTGGAGTGTTTATGCCTTCACATTCCCATTAAAGGATTAATAATCGTTTTTGTACTTTATTTACATAGATTTGATGCCCACACCAGTTTGACGTTTTTCTGCGTTCTCCACTGGATCAGTAGTATAAACCTGAACAGTTTTACCCAGCAATATATAAATGTTTAACATACCTCATTGTTCTCCAAGAACATGGAGAATATAAGAATTAAACTCTATATTCAAGAAGTTTGTTGTTTTATTATTTGCAAATATTTTATAGCATTTGGGGATTAGTTTGGTTTGGGGTTGGATTTTGTTCAATTTTTAATATAATTTTTAATGTTTCAAAATATGAATTAATTAACTCACTTTTCCTATGATTTTATTTTTTTTAATTGCTAGAAGTTATGATGGGGATATTTTTGTCTTTATATTTTATCATTAAAACTAGCAGGAATGGCTTGTAACAGTGGATCTCAAATGGTGGGGTGAGAGTTGCTCAAGGTGGGCTTGAGACTTGGAAGCTCTCATTCCTCTTCCTCCTTTTTCTAAACTTTAACTCACCTGCCTTAAAGTTAAATATTAAATTTACTTAAATAAAACTGTTCTAATTTGAATGATGTTATTTCCTTATAAAACATTAAAATGTGAATAGACATGAATGTGTAAAGGCAAATGCGCACACTAAATTAACAAAATATTTGTATTCATATACTACCTTGAGGGGTGAGGGGCACCATCCACATGTAAAGGTAAATGGGGCCCCCAAGGTAAAAAGTTTGGGTACCACTGGCTAGATATAATTGTATATCGTTTGTATTTCAAGTACCTCTGAGGAAAAGCTTGGGTGGAACAATGTTCAATAAAAATGAATTCCTTAGGCACATGAACATATCTTTACCCTCCCTTTTGAACAGTATGTTTGTATCCTTTTCATTCATTTTGTACTTGTTCATTCCTAGCTATTAAAGGTCCTAAACAGACTGGCATTTTATACCGGCCTGGGGCCAAAAGTAGGGCTCGGTAGGGCTGGGCGTCTACATATGCCCAGCCCTACCTTTGGCACCCGTGCATCATGTTGGCACACGTCCATCCACACATGATGATACACAGACATTGGAACACCCAAATGGCGCTCTGCATAAGGGGTGTTGTCATGGTGCACGAGCGCCAAAATGGTGCCCCTTCCAAGAAGCTACTTTTGGCAGCTTCTTTTTGCTCCTGAGAGGGAGTAGATCATTGCTGCAGCGTCTGGTCACTACAGCAACAATCTGGTGCAAAAAGGGGTGGATGCAGGCTACCCATCTGTCAAGCCCCAAAGTTCACTATTAAGGGTGCATGAAATCATAGAACCATAGAATTGGAAGGAGCCTCATGGGCTATCCAGTCCAGATTTCCTTCTCAGGACCTAAGCAGACAGGCAGGATTGCAAAAGTCATGCCCATGCTACCCTGCCCTAAGTCATTCCATGGGCTGGCATGGTGACTGCGGTGGGGTTACACACCTACCTGCCACTACACCATGGACACACTACTGCTGTGCATCCCGCACCTGCCTCTGATGTTGTGTCTGTTTAAAAGACACCTGCTGTGGCCCATAAGGGTGAAAACAGGACACTTGGCTAAACCCACATGGACAGGCACCCCCATCTGATGTCATAGGCCATGATAAGGAAATTCTCATAGGGGAGACAGGTGTGGGACACATGGAGACATTCAGTTTTCTGGCTGTCTCTAAAAGATATCTAGAAACTCTGTGACAAACAGCCCTTTTTAGACTGGGTTAAGGCTGCTTTGGGCTGGGATTAGATTGTATCTACCAGATACCCATACAGTCTGCCTGATGATGGTCCAAGACTAATGTCCTGCATCCTCCGGACAAGATGATGTGAGTCTGGTGTGGAGCACGAGTCCTTTAGCCAATGCCTTTAGCCTTCCTCCTTCTCTATCTCTCTTCCCCTCCCTCCCTCCCCTTCCCTCTGTAAATGTTTGTTTGTTTGGAATTGCACCTCTGTCCCAAAGGAGTCCTTTAAATCTTTAAGTCATAATGAGAAGGGGAAGGGCCCTTTATTCCATATGGCACAGACTTTTAAGAAAGCAATTAGACCACTAGTTAAGCCATGTACAAATGACATCTAGTGGTGATGAAAGCAATATGGAATTTGTTTATTTGGGGATTTTATATGGAAGCTAACTATGAGCTCCACTTTCAGAGGAAATATGTCTGAGTTAAAAGTGCTGGGGACTGGCAGTGTGGGAGATCTGTTGCTATTGCATCCTGTTTTCTGGCGGCATCTGTCTTGCAGTTCTTAGTAATGGAACAGTGTTGGAAATACTCCGAAGATGCCAGCCACAGATGCTGGCGAAACGTCAGGAATAACCTCTTCTAGAACAAGGCCACATAGTTAAACACACACACACACACACACACACACACACACACACACACACACTATAATGTTGGAAATAGATGAAATCCTGAATCAATCTAGCAGTTCATTTCTGAGAGTAATTTGGCCAAATGATTTATAGGAGACATCTTCTGTCTCATGAACCCCTCCCCTATATCCCCACCTTCCTCTTGTGCTTGTGAATGGAAATGGCTGTTTTGTTCATCTTGTCCTTAAGCAATAATTTTAAAGATGGATGTAAACCACACCCTATGAAGTTACACAGCCAAATTACATGCATATTTCATACAACTTTTATTTCACATATCCTTAATTCTTATGTCACTTTTTTCCCTTTTGCGTTTCTGATGGAAATGGGATCTCTATGAATTCAGAAAACATGTCAAAAATATCTTCAGAATTTCATGTCTATTAACAATAGACATGAAATGGGGATATATATTACATGCTTTTAAAATTCTGAGCTGGAGACATTGTACCAAAATTCATAGGCTTTTTTTACCTGGGAATAATATAATAACTCAAAACTAAATATAGAATGTGAGTACAAATACAGACTGTTATGAATGTGAATAACAACCCACTGCCTGTTTGAAAATGGGCAACAGATAGTGTGTTTTAGGTCTATCAGGGGCTCGATACTTTGCTTAGATGAAGATGTCAAGAGCACTTGTAGTCATCAAAGCAAATGTGCACCTGTGTAGGCCTGGGAATATTAGAAAAAATCCCAGTTAATTATTCAGGTTCAAAGTGTACTACAACTATATGTTTGTGGAAATCTAAAAGAGTCAGATAATTACAGATCCTCCCTGTCCCCAAGTGTGTTTGCTTGTAAATGATAGCAATGTTTTATTCACAAGCTGGCATAAGGAATAATAGTGCATTTTTAGTCTCTTATGTCCAAAGATATGCTCATGATGTTCCTAACATCTGCCGTGAAGTGACAAAAGTTCCGCACTTTAAAATTATGTACTGAATTTATTTATTTATTTACATACATACATACATACATACATACATACATACATACATACTATTTATACCCCACTCTTTAGAAATGCTCTCAGTGTGGATGTTTCTTTAAAAACAAAAAAGCTTGAAATAGCTGTCCTATTGAGGTATAATAGAGTTTACTCTGATATGTACTATTGCAGATTTGTATTACCAGCTGTGCATATACCTATATATTGAGAGTTGGCTCAAGTGAGTGTCTTACACCAATAGAATGACATGGGATCAATTCCTCTTCCCCCTAGAATTCTTCACCAGTCTCAATCTGCTCCACAGTGTTTGGAGATCCTCTAAAGCAATTTGTAAAGGGGTACAGTGGACCCATGTTATACACTGGGGTTTGGTTCCAAGATCCCCAATGTATATCAAAATCTGTGTATGCTCAAGTCCCATTAAATATAATGACATAGCAAAATGGTGTCCCTTATTTAAAAAAATGGAAAATCAAGGTTTGATATTTGAAATTTATACTTTTTTTAACATTTTCAAACCATGTATGCTTCAATCCATGTATAAATAATCCGTGTATAAGAAGGGACGACTGTATATAGAGCGGAGGAGAGGAAGGGGAGGTTCTGCTGTATGAGTGTAAATCCAGTCATGCAACATTAGATGTAAACCTTAATTTTTAATTACTATGGGCAAGAGTTTAACATCAGCAGTTAGCAAAGATAGCTAAATGGGTTTGGAAACATTTTGATCTTATGAAGCGGAATAGATGAGCAAAGTGATGGCTCTGGGAAGTACAACATGAGGATTCAGTAGCTATACCTGTACCTCACTGAATTTCCCATTAACCACATAGATGTGCCCTGTTCATTAATTGTATTGCTAAAATAGTATGTTGTAGTTTGGCGGGCAATATAAATAAGGTGAAGTTGGGAAATGTATTGGCGTGTCTGCAGCTGAAGCCACTGTGCAAGTTACCATGGGTGCAATCAGCTAATATGGCATCTTATTTTCAAATATGAACATTGCATTTTGTGGCTACAGTTGGTAGAAAAATCCTTAGCGACAGCAACCATTAACATCATAGCCAAATGCTACTATTACTACTACTACTACTACTACTACTACTAATAATAATAATAATAATAAATACATTTTTTACTCAGTTCTCCCCATGGATCGAAGAAGGACCACTGCGCTCAGTAGGAATTCAGATTAGGCTTTAATTAGCTGTAACTGCTGTTTTGCTTATCCTTTGATACTATCATCATACTTTATTCATGATCCAATCTCTTTTTACAAGATGACTTCTTCTTCTTCTTCTTCTTCTTCTTCTTCTTCTTTTAAAAAAAGAATTGACTCCATTTCCATGTTGCTCCCACCCCAGTAGAATCTAGCAAAAAGAAATTGTTTACTCCCATTTTTTTATGGCTCTCTTTAAATACCTATCCACATAACATGGACACAGACAAATGAAGGGAAGGGAAGCTCATTGGCTATTTCTCCTTCCATCTTACCTTTTTTTTTTTTCTTAATGTGATGCAGAAAACTCAAAGTTGCTTGAAAGCTGGTCAGGGTGTGTATGTGTGTTAAGATAAAATGCTTCACACTTGTTCACTGCACAAATAATGCAGTTTGGCACAGCTTTAACTATGATGGCTCCATCCTATGGAATTCTGAGATTTGTAGTTTGCTGTGGCACCAGAGCTCTCTGACAGAGAAAGCTAAATATATTACAAAACTATGGAGTTGAGAATTTCATAGCATTGAAACATGGGCATTAAAGCAATCTAAAACTGCATTGTTTCTACAGTGAAGACTAGACCTCTGTCTAAGCAAGTCTTTCCTTTAAAGTATGTCCTTCCTTAAATTCCTGAAATACATTCCTGTTCTTACTTAGTTTGCTTAGAGAAAGCTCATATTTGTTGTATATGACTGCCTATATCGGGGTGCATAAAGCCCTGAGGTCTCAATGATGTTTCTGCAGTCCCTGACAATGCCTCCCCCACATGCACTTTCCCGACCTTCTCTCTCAGGGTGTATCCACTCTGCAGAAATAATCCAGTTTGAGACCTCTTTAACTGCCCTGGACCTATGGAGATTATCACATGGGAGCAAAGCATCCTTATCCCATTGTTAAACTGTATTATTTGTGTGATTGGGGGGAAGATTGTCACACACACCCACATGCTTATCTTGTTCTTCTCCTGTACATAATGCACCCGTCATTTGGTATTAATGAAAAATCCTCTTAATATCAAATGATGTGTCCATTACTGTTTATGGATGGGAGAAGAAAAGGATAAGCGCTTGGGGGTGTGAGGATAAGGATGTTTTGTTCCTCCATGTGATGATCTCCAATGCTAGTGAATTCTGGGAACTGCAGTTTTGGGAGACATTCAGCCTTCTTTGTCAGAGAGCTCTGGTGCCACAAAAAATTACAATTTGCAGGATTCCCCAGGGCAGTTAAAGTGGAGTCAAAGACTAAAAACCAAATGATCCTACAGGATAGAGCCGTGCCAGTTAAAGTGGTGTCAAACTGCTTTATTTCTGCAGTATGGATATTTCCGCAGACCTAAGAAGTCTTTAGCAGTAGAAATTTACATGTTAAATAGGTTACAACTCTCACTGTCTCTGTCCTGAAAACAGAAAACTGGATTTCCAGATACTTATATTTTGTTTCCTTGTGTTTCTGGCAATTTGTGTGACCCCCCCCCCCTCGGCCAATGCTCTCTGGCTCCAGAGAGAGAAAATTTGCCCAACACAGTTGTCCACCCAAAGATCGCCATTTCTCCTGTTCTGGAATACAAGAATGAAAAGCCACAAACAGTAAGTTATTGCCTATGAGATTTTTTTTTTGTTGGTCTCTCACAGTATTTTCTTATTTCTGAAAATGATTTTACCATAAATTGGATTAAATGTGTATAATGGCTGGATCTTGCATCTTTCTGGTCACTCAGACAGTCTGTTTGTGCTTGTTTTATATGCTTTGCTTCATACTTGTTTGGCGTTTTCTTCCCGTAAATATTTTTTGTGCAAATTAAAGAAGTCTCACCAAGAATGCCTCCACGGTGGGACAAGAATTCCTCCCATGGCTGGCTTGTTTCTCAGCAGACTGACTTAACATGTCAGGATAGTTTCACTTGTCAAGAACTAGCTATTTTGCAAATATTCTTCACACCCTTAGTATGAATACACATGGAAATAACTTTTAACTATGTCTGTATCTTTGGCTTTTATTTTAATTCTACTCTGCCACACCAGGATATGTGTGCTGTGTGACATCTGCCATTATCCTCAGTTTCCCCCTACCTTACTATCTTCTTTCCATTATGGCTATATAGTACAGTTTCACTATAACAGAGAGAAATCACCATCTTGACTGCTGCAGTGGTTCTTGTGATTCTGGTATTGTATTCTGTATTTTTGTTCTGTCTTGTTTTTACAGACATTGTCCTGGAAATGTGGCTGAAGGGCAGTATATACATTTATAAAATATATAAATAAATGCTACTTTTGTGCTAAAATTGCTGACAGGCAAGTTAACTTGAGAGACAGAGTTTGAATAAAGAGGAATAAGCCACTAATGGGAGGAAAGGGCAAAGGGGAAGTCAGGGATTCCATTGAAGGGGAAATCAATAAAGGAAGTAGCAACAAGGGAGTTGAGAGCAGATAAAAACACTGGGGGGAACAAAGTTGGTAGCCCCAGAGCTTTTTTGAGTTTTCCGAAGAATTAACATTCCTTAGAACTATATGAGACAAACAGGAGAGAATGAGAGGAGGAGAATGATAACAGCGCCCTAGTAGAGCATTCAGAAATATTTGCTGTTAGCAGTTACCTAATATTGAATGTTTGCTGGCAGTGCAGTAGAATCTAGTGGAAATGTGTGGGGGTAATCCATCCCCACTTGATCAATCTGTATGCCCCAAAAACTGGTTCTGGGGAACTGAACAACGCTCTGGAGCCTAGTTTTGGATGAGACTGAGAACGTAAGGGAGAAGTGAAGGCATTTTTACAGTGACATTGCAATGTTGAATTTAGGCCAGTATTTATATGGAAAGATACGCTAAGTAAAAGAAATTTCAGATTAAAGAGTTTCTTTAATTAGCAGGGGGTAGGGCAGAGAACAGAACCAGAAGCAATATAATTCAAAAGCTATCTGCAGAATATCGTAGAAAAAATGATATTTTCTTATATAATTGTTATATAGTTATGTCTGTGTAACTATGATTACATAATTTCTCTTATATAATTTCTCTTAAAGAAGCAAGTAATGTGAAGAGATTGGTTTTAATATAGGAGAGAAATACTCCGGAGCCACACTGGAGAGCAGAAAGGATGGTTTCTGAAACAAATCTATGTAAATGACAGGCAGAACAAACTTTCATTTAACAGTTATACCCATTTATTGTGAAAGGTGGCAAATAAGAGAAGGAAGACAAATATTCCCTATTACTTATTAAAACACTCTTATCCAAAGAAGAATAACTTGTCTTTCCTATAGCCAAGCATGATTAAAAAGAATACAAGCCCGTGCAGAACTTGGAAACAACTAGCTAGAAATAAGGGCATCTTGTATTGTGTGTCTGCAAGTTGCTTCCAATTTAGGGCAATTGTAAGGCAAATCTATCTTGGTATTTTCCTAGCAAGATTTGTTGAGAGGGACTTTGTCTTTGTCTTCCTCTGAGGCTGAGAGAGTGCAACTTGGTGAAGGTAACCCAGGGGATTTCCATGGCTGAGCAGGTGTTCAAACTCTGGTCTTCAGAGGCATACTCCAACACTAAAACCACTATACCACACTTTTAATTATTTCCTCTTGTTGATAAAGATTTGACTATATTGCAGTTGTATCTTAATGAGGAATAATTTCCTTCTTTTATGGAATAGCTGTAACATTTGAAGTAACTTTTAACACTTGGGAAACCTCATAGGGAAGAAAAATGGACTGGTTAGAGTATTGTGGACCTGCCTTCTGAGAACTCCTGACTTCTACCTTATTGTTTGATGGGCATTATAGGACCATCTGAGAACATTTGGTGTGAGCCACCTCAAGTCTCATAAGAAGAGGATTTCTTGTGAGATCTCTGGGGTCCCATGAAATCTAATGGGAGACCTCAAACCATCCAAATCTCACAACAGCTTCTGGCCCCTGCAACATTTGGTGTGCAATTTCAGGCCAGTTGGCTGTATCCCAAATGCTCATGGTCTGGTCTGTGTGAGTGCGGCTGGTGTCCACTCTCTTCACAGATGACATAATTTCCCATAGCATCTATCCCTGGAATACTTTGGAACTTTTGAATAATGGAGAATATTCTGTAAGAAAATACTTTTCTCTGCAGCAGGAAAGAAACTATGACCCAGTACAGAACGCAGAAAAGGGCCGGTCCAGAGCCGCCCCTTTCCGCACCAGGTTGGGGACAGGGCAGCCTCACCAGCAGCCCAGAGGCCCCAATCCGGCGCTTTTCCAGGCCATGGAAAAGTGGCAAAATTATGTTTCTCCTTGGCTGGAAAGATGTGTCCATGGGGCTTCATGCCCCCGGACACCCTGACAAGCACGCGAAGAGGAGAAAGGGGCCGCCCAGCCCCTTTCTCCTTTGCATCGCTGGCGCAGCCATGTAGAAGCTGCGCCAACAGGGCACATGTGCAAAAGGAGCTCCATTTCAGAGCCCCTTCCCGTAATGCCAGAAGGGCTCCCCAAGCGCCCTGCAGTGTCGTGGTGACATCACATACACACTGGTCCGTGTGGAGGCGGCGCGTGCATGACACCATCATCCCACGCTTTGTATGGACGGCACGCTTCCAAAACAGCACTGTCCATACAAACTAGGGCTGGGGAGCGTGCAGTTGCTGCGTGCTCCCCAGCCCTAGTTTTGGCCCAAGGACAGTGCTTCTCACCATCTGTATCAGGCCTATATTCCTTTCACCCTAACATGTGTGAAATAATAGGGGATTTACATCCCTGTCTTTGAACATAACATTTTCCTAAAAGTACTACAGTGGGACCTTGTTATTCACTGGGGTTTGGTTCCGGGATCCCCCATGAATAAAAAAAATCCATGGATGCTCATGTCCCATTAAATACAATGGCAGTGCAAAATGGTGTCTCTTATATAAAATGGAAAATCAAGGTTTTCTATCAGGAATTCATACTTTTTTTGAATATTTTCGAGCCGTGGATGCTTGAATCCGTGTATAAAAAAAATCAGTGTATAAGGAGGGCTGACTGTAGAAGTAACGATCCTAGTGACTTGAAGAATAGAAAAGTAAAGTGTTACTTTTAAAATATATATATAACCATAATGGTACCCAACTTTCTTTAGCTTTAGTCCTTTAGTATCTATGGTATAGGAGTACCAGTGCAGGATGCCCCTGCTATCTACATGTTTGTGAAAAGGTGTGGGGCAGCCCTTATAGAATTCAGCTGGGGGAAAACAGGACCAGATAACACCATATTTGCTTCTCGGAAGACAGTTCAGCCTCAAGGAATATACTAACTTTCTGTTTGTATTTTTGAGTGACACAGGACTAGATTCCCCCTCCCTGGACCCCAAATTTATATATTAATTCTAAACCAGTCATTAAATAAAAATGTAAGGCAGCATCAGAGTGATGACTGTATAGTAAGGTGGGAAGGGGCTCATTGGCCTCCCTGGAGACTTTGGAGGCCTTCACCCTGCCACAAAAAATACAATAAAATAACGTGCCTCAAAATGTTCCCTAGGGTTGGGGGCATTTTTACCATGCTTCTCCCCCTAAACCATTTTAGGCACAGGAGATGACCTTTTTTTAACAACAGGAGTCATCTTCTGGATCTTCAAATGCCCCTGAAGAAGGCCTAGTGAGGCCAAAACACATTGGGCTTTTCAAACACTGAATAAACATTGAATAAACAGTTGACCATCTTAGAGCATGTGGAGCTTGTCTCCTTTCTGTTTGCTGCTTGGCTATGTGCTTACAGTTCCTTATTTATACTTCTTCATGATCAAAACACAGTGGAAATACTCTTTACCTGAAGAGGGCAAAGCAGGATTCCATGTTGTAATATAATTAAATAATAAACCTTTCTGCATAAAAATATTTTTAGTATGGGTCGAGTCTCCCTTGTTTAGAATTCTGAAATCTGAAATATTTCAAAATAATAATTTGTTCACATGGGTGGCTGAAAAAGTGACACCTTTGCTTTCTTATGGTTGAATGTGCACAAACTTAATTCCATGCACAAAACTATTAAAATGATTGTGTATAAATTTATCTTCAGAATCTGTGTATAAAGTGTATATGAAATATAAATGAATTTCATTTTTAGACTTGGAGATATCATCTTCATTTTATATAAGCAAATATTCCAAAATCCAAAAGAATCCAAAATCCAACACACTTCTGGTCCCAAGTATTTCAGATAAGGGAGTACTTCAAAAGATTCAACAACCTTATCATACCACCAATTGTAGGTATAATTGTTTTCGCTGAAATTAACTAAACTAACATGAATAAAGTATTCTTTTATTGTAAAAAATAATAATGGGTTGTTCAATACCTTGCTTTAATGTTAAGTCTCTAATGCAGTACTAGATATCAATTTATATTATCTCTCTAATAGAAATATTGTGTTTTAGCTTTTTGACCTGCTGAAGTAAAGTGTAATAAGTGGCTAAATTATTTTCTAAAATGTAACTTAAAGTGGGAAGAATTAATTTAATTTTCTCTTCAATAAAACTGAAATTTCATCCTAGCCAGATTAATTTAAAATAAAGTCAGGAAAATAATGCCGACAGAATGTAATAATTAAAATAAACTTGCTTTAACAAGCAAACCATTTACTTTAGTGCAATCTTGAATGCCATCTCTATTTTGCCAATGATTTTGTTACAGATTAATTAGATTAGATTAATGGAAGTCTAAATGACAGTATGATTGTTTGTCAATAAAATAGCATTGTAGGTTGCTGGGATATACTGTTATTTAGGTTTCTGCTGATACTGAAATGTTGTACTGACATGTTCTATACCCACATATCCAGAAATCCTGATTTAACCTTGATGCATGTACATAAACTCCCCACTGAAGCCTTCAGCCTGCTCAGGTATCCTCCCTACATGCCCCTTTGTTTTCAAACTTGTTGTGTTGAGCAGCAAGGTCTGAAAGATACATTAAAAATAATTATGTACATGCATCAATGAGCCCTGGTTTAATCAGGGTTTCTGGACAATCACAACCTCCTCTGTGACTGGGAATCTCTATATTCATTTAACCAAAATGAGTAGAGGCCTCCTTCAGACCTTGTTGCTGAATGCTGCAAGGATGGAAACACTAGGGTGAGGTTTGCATGCTATAGAGATTATAAAATGAGGGGGGATGCAGGGAGTAAAAGGCAGATTCCCTGCATAATTGTGCAATCACGCTGAAGATTTTCAGACACATTGTGCTCATCCCGGACTTATCCCATTAAGATCCAGGAATGCTCCTGCAACTAAACCATTCCTGAGACTTCCCCGTGATTGGTTTGTTGCTGAAGCATTCCTGAATCTTGATAAGATCTGGATGAGCACGATGTCATATGAAAAATCTTCAGTGCAATCGCACCATCATGCCGAGAGTATGCCTTTTACTCCTAGCTTCCCCCACCCCCACCCCTCTGATAATCTCCTGTGTCTTCTCTCTTGCTTCGTTCTTCCCTTCACATGAATGGGTGATCAAATCTGGAAGAATAATTTGCTCCAAATCCCAGTTTCTGGTTAAATATTTACAAACAATCCTGGATCATGCCAGCTTTAAATCATAACAGTTTTGAATCATAGCTTGTCCTGGAAAACATAGTGATAATCCTAATATTTAGTAATAATCTCAGACTATTTGAGAGACCATATCTCCCCATACAAACCAGTTAGAGCTCTTAGATCCTCAAGAGAAGCATTTTACCAGCAGGGGTAAGCGCTGGTCTGAAAAACTTCATTGTCATACATCAATCCAGAATTCTTGCTTAAAGTGATTTCTGATCATGGTGATTCTGTTTTGGCTTGTTGTCATCACAACTCAGGAGTTTATAGCATCATTTTATTTTTGTACATTTCTATATCATCCTTTCTTTGTAAAAGCAGCACTTTTGGAAGTTTACATTATTATTATTATTATTAAAATATCAATTTAAAATAATTATAGTGATTATATGATCCAAGGACCTAAAATCAAGACAGCTGCAACATGGTGGGCATATTAAAGAGTCACTAGAAGTGTGTGTCTGGGGAATACTTAGATTTTCAAATAATTAATTTACTTTAGTTTAAATGTCACCATTCCTTTGAAGCTTGTAGTATCATATTCTTTCACAAGGTGCCATACTTCTCTAAAAGGACATCAGTCTGTAGTCAATACAGTTTCAAACTGGTTAGAGTCATCTGAAAGATGACCTCCCCACTACTGTGAGGTAACTAACCTGGAGCGACAGCCACCTTTCTCACAAGCCTGCTGGGGTGTGCAACCTGGCTAGCGGTGTTGCCATAATGGCTTCATTTGGATAAATCAGGCATGATATGTCCATTTCTGTAAGCTGTGTAAAATAAATTGAAACCCTTGGTATATCACGTGTATTCTAACCCAAATGAAGCCAATAGCTGATATACATAGAGCAGAGATGTTAAAGATAAAAAGGCAACAAAGGTCCCATTAAAAGCCTAACTGGAGAAATTAAAAGTTTGTTTGTAATGAAGTGTTAAAACATCTCTACTAATCATGGTTAGAACAAGGGATTATTTATTTAGGAAGAGCCCTGGTGGCACTGTGGTTAAATGCCAGTACTGCAGCCAATACATTGTGAGTTTGATCCTTCAGGCCTGTAGGTTGACTCAGCCTTCCATCCTTTCATAGGCTGGTAAAATGAGTACCCAGCTTGTTGGAGGCAATTGGCTAAGACATTTTAAATTACTTAGAGAATGCTTAGCATTATAAAGTGATATTGTTAGCCCTCAGTATCTACAGACTTGCCATCCATGCATTCAACCACCTGTGGATGGCAAGCATGCATTGTCTCCAATGGCAGTGTATACATATGGCCACAGCATGTGCCACAACGCGATTAAAGACAACAAGCCCCATTGTCTGTAATGGCCACGTGCACACGTGTACATGCCAGCATGCGAGACAACAGGAACTGTTCCTAATGGTGGCGTAGCAATGTGGACACACAACCATTGAAGTTCCATTGTCCCTAATGGTGGTGATGGCAGATTTGGAAGAGACGTGGAGAAACCTTCAGTGGCAATATCCAGCACAAACTTCAGATCTCTTTCAGTCCATCAAATCACTGAACTAAAATATGGCTTATTATAGGGGTTTTTGTGAGGGTTTTTGTGCTGTGTAGCTGTGTGCTGGAAGAGTGTATTCCTGATATTTTACCAGGATCTGTGGCTGGCATCTTCAGAGAATGCTGGAATGGACATGAGTGACTTATGTTTTGGATTTGCCTCAAAGATTCTAGAAATCAAGGTCTAAAGGATTGGAATAAAAATATAGTCTTCTTTGAGTGATCTGCTTCTCATTTCCAAGCCCATATACATTTAACAAAGTAAATGGCTTTCTGTACTACTGCATGTAGACTTTAGAGGTCTGTACTTAGGAAGGTCTTTGGCATTTTGAGACTATATTTTTTACTTTTTGCCTTTCATAATTAGCATCCCTTCTGCCAGGGTATTATTCTGATTTTTATTTTACTTTATGTTTTTATACTAGTACTTTCTGTAGTTTCTTTTAATACTTTATTTCTGGCTTTTGTTGTATGTTTTTAAATACATTGTCATGAGGTTTGTTTTGTATTATATTTATAAGCCAAAATGAAGAAAAGATGAGTAATACATATTTTAAACAAAGATTTGCTGTTGTTGTATAGATCCGTCTATTTCTAGTTTGTGTCAGTTAAATAGTTATTATTATAATTCCATTTCATTCTTTGTTTGTGCTATTCTACAGGGGTTTTTTTAAAGAATAATTCTCAAAAAAGATATTTAAACCACTATTTTGATACATTTAAACTGCCTCGACCTGCAATCCAACTTTGGAGACATGCAAAATTCAAATATCAGTGGTGTTCCAAGCCATACATCAAACTGATAGATGCTAGTTAAGTCATTTCAAACAGGAATTCACAGAGATCAAATTCCTCAAGCATCCCTAATGTGCATTATTTCTCATTCAGTATGCACAGTCTTCCATTAAAGTTTCATTTCTATTGGAATGATAACACTCAGTATAACCTGGACAAAAATGCAGGCACGGTTAATTGAAAATGAGAAGGAACACAGCTACAATTTAATTTTTCTTTTATGTAGTCAAAAATGAAAATAATATCTATTAATTTTCAATTTTTTTAAAAAAATAACATTAATTGCATTCATATGAATTAGATTTATATTACAAACAGGGAAAGTGTCTCCTAACCAAATAAACAGTTCACAGATGGAACAGGTTCCCTGTGTAGCACCATCAAGAGGAGGTGCTTCTTTCCATACTATCCTCTTTTGTTACTGTGAGATAACTGTCACACTTTGAATGGATTGTCTCCTGTGTATATTAGAGAGCCATGTTCTTTTTTGTGTTTTCAAGGAAGGGTTGGAGATGCAGACAGTTTAGCAATTTCATATTTAAGAGTGGGACACAGAACTTGGTGATATCTTTGGCTTCTACCTAGAAGTAATGTGCATCTGAAGTATTTCTTCATTGACAAATGTTAACATTTCATCCATGAAGTCTGTAAAATACACATAATATTAGAACCATAGGGGAATTTAGTTATTGTATGGCTCAGCAGGTGAATACCATCAGTGTCCCAAACAGTCTGAAATTCAGATCTGAAGCCTTAGGCTATGAAGAGGGGGAAAGGGACAATTTCTGTGGTTGCCTCTTAGCACACAATCCAGAGGAGAGAAGTCAGCTGTGTTTTTTGTTTCCTAACAAGAAAGCAGCTCTATGAGATCTGGGTCACTCTTCAGAGAAAATTCTTGTTCTCCTAAAGCTCTTTCCCTGCTGGGCCTGCCTTGGCTTCTGTTTCCCCCTACCATGCATGTAGCAGCAATAGAGAGAATAAAGGCATCACTTCACCTCATTTTCTTCTCAGTTCATTTTTTCAGACTCTGTAAGGAAAAATCACAATGGGAGCTATATGATCAAACTAATGCTGTAAGAGACATCAGGTTTCTCAAATTGTTGGGCTGTTGTCTAATATGAACAACAGTAAAAGCACAGATACAGGGTTGAGCGCATAGCAGATGTTTTTCTTGCACAGATGCTTGGGAGATGTGATCTTTCCAATGTTTATATGAGTCTTTTTCTAGTTGTGGTAGGGTGGAAATATTTGAGTATCTGATTCATGCTTGCAAAGGAACATCTGTTTTCGTACACTGTAATGACAATTCAGTGCCATTTAAATTTCCCCCCTGACATTTTTGTTGACCCCAAATTAGTCTTGGACCAATGAGAAGTCAAGCCAGAATCCTGCGTTGTTTTGGACAAGCCTATTCTATTTGATTATTAATATGCCATTTAATTGTGGAGAAGAAACTGTTTTACTAACCACCAGTCACAACACATAGCCATCACATTTTTGACAAACAGATATTGAATTTGTCCTTTGACCCCTTTTGTTTCACCTTTAGATATTTTTATTGCTTCAGGGTAAGCAAAAATTATGTCTGCCAGAAACAAAGTTCTGCTGCTATGGAAGGACAAAAGAGAAGATGCATTCAACTGTCCCCCTGCTTCTCTGCCATGTAAAAAATTGTATACAGAGCAGTTTAGGGATATGGTGTCTGCTTTCATATTGCATTCTAATAATCTTGCATTTAAATGTTACTCTCCATATTATCTCAAGATATAAATGTTTTAGATAATTATTTTGTTACCTGGTGTGCTAGTTTAATAGTCTTAGATCATTAGAAGTTATAGATTAATTTTTCATTCGCAAACTGGAGTTAATCATTGCTCTTTTAGGCAACCAGTGGAGCAAGGATTGTTGGTACTTGTATTGGCTATAACCTTTTATTAAATACACTGGGTGAGGTGTACACTTTTTTTGGCACACTTTCATTCCAAATCCTGGCATTCATGCATTGATACTACAAGATCTTGTTTGCTCTGACTGAACAGCATGCATTCTAAATAACTATTTAGACGTTTAAAAATATTACCTGCTTATTTATTTATTTAGAATATTTATACCCCATCATTCAGCCAAAAAGGTCCCCAAGCAGCGTATGTATCAAATTTGACAGTTCCTTGACTGCAAACCTATTAGCTAAATAAGACACCATAGACAAGGAAAATGGGAAGGCAATCAGGGAGTGGATTAAGTCCAATTGATGGTGACACTGCTCTACTCTCCCTCAAAAACCAGAGCAATGGCAACTAAAACCTGGAGCTTGGGGCTCTCAGCAGTTGCTAGGGCCAAGGCATTATGAATCTGTCTGTCTACTATCTATCTATCTATCTATCTATCTATCTATCTATCTATCTATCTATCTTTATTTTACACAATATAATCAATATAAATGTAATAATTTCAATTTTTTCTAATTATATAACAGTGTATGATTATATATGCCAGGGATTATATACATATATGTATAGCGCTCTTATGCCAACAGTTTTGGTCCCTGAGCTACACAGAAAAGCTGCTGCAGGAGAAGGGGCCGCTTTGTTGGCTTCCATGAATAGAGACCAGAGAGTAACAACAGCTTGGCCTGGTTGGCCTAGCTGTACTACATGATAAAGGGCAACTGAGAAGGCTATTTAAGCCTGTTGCCCCCTCTAGAGTATCAAATCTTCACTTTTTGCAACCCACCCACCTGTCCTCAGTGCATTGTGAGCTTTGCTGGCTGTTTAGGGACCGGGTAGGAATTTTTCCCCATTACCTGGGATTTTTCACCTACCCCATTCTGTATCTGTTGGGAATTGGACAGTTGGCTTACTGTGATGTTTATGGTTTCCCTTGTCAGATAGCAGGGGGGAAAGATTTTTAGAATGGTGTACACCTTGATAACCCATTCTGATGGTGGGTTGGTCTCTGGAACTGCCTCCATGGTTTAAGTGGCGGCTTGGGAGGGAGACTGCCCTTGTGATTGATTTGGGATTTACTCCCTCTTACAAATTTTAATGATTTGGAGGGAGATCTCCAGGTATTGGCCTTCCAAAGATGACTGGTCAATATAATAAATAATAATAAATATTTTTTTTGTTTCTATCCCGCTTTTTGCCAGGCAATCAAAGTGGCATACAACAAGTTAAAATACACCCATAAATACATAGTGCCCCCTTAAAACAAGATTAAACAGTATAAGATTAAAAACTACATACTAAAATCCAAATAATCAAAATAATAGTCATCATGGGCAGAGTTCGATAGATGGGAGTTTTATTCGTGGCCAAGTATTTTATTCTGGGAAGGCCTGCTGGAAGAGATCCATCTTAATGGCTTTTTAAAAGCTCTCTAGATTGGTAATTTGACAGATCTTGTCAGGCAGGCCATTCCATAAATTGGGAGCGGCTGCAGAAAATGTCCTCTGGGAGGTTGTCATCAACCTGGTCTTCAAAGGCTGTAGTAAATTCCTCCCACTGGACCTGAGTGTACGGGGCAGATTATATGGAAGCAGATAGGTTGGGCCCAGATAGGTTGGGCCCAAGCCATGTAGGGCTTTAAAGGTGATAACCAACACCTTGTACGGTGCCCGGAAACTGATTGGCAGCCAGTGGAGTGACTTCAATATTGGTGTTATATGGTCACTCCTTGCTGTTCCTGTGACCAACCTGGCTGCCATATTCTGTACCAATTGGAGTTTTCGGACTAGGCACAAGGGTAGCCCCATGTAGAGCATGCTGCAAAAATCAAGCCTTGAGGTTACCAGTGCATGTACTGTAGTTTCGAGGTCACCCCGTTCCAGGAAAGAGTGCAGCTGGCGTATCAGCCTAAGCTGATAACAGGTGCTCTTGACCGTCGCATTCACCTGATTCCTCATCTGAAGCGACGGGTCAAGAAACACTCCCAGACTGCAAACACAGTCCTTCAAGAAGAGTGTGAGCACCTCTAAGACTCTAGGACCTGGTTTGGGGGGCCCTACTGTAAGTACCTCCATTTTGTCTGGATTCAACTTGAGCTTGCTTTCCCTCATCCAGTCCATTACTGCCTGAAGACATTGACTGCCACCCACCCAAGGTAATAACATCCCCTTTGGATTGCCCTCGGGGTCTGGTGTTTTGCCCAAGGGATAACTAGGGAGGTATATGTTGAGATCTGGGCCTCAGCTGGACTTGCACCAGGTTGCTCCCCCCTTGTTTATCTGTTTGCTTACTCCTCAAAGAGTTAAATAGTTTTTTTTAATTTTTTTAATAAAATGGCCCTTGTTTAATCCAATGATTTTTGTCTGGTCTTGTTATTTTATGGTTGGTCAAAAATACCTTTTGGGACTTCCTGCAATGATGCAAATAGTTTTAAGGTGTTGCATTAGTGTTTCTCCCAGCACACTTTTACTGTGTACCTATCAACTCTGAAATAACATGAGTATGCATCAGCATGATGTCAGTTGTACGCTCAGTTGTGGAGTGATACGTTCTAATAAGCAAGTGGTGTAATTCAACCATAGCTTTGCTAGTGTACACTTACAGTACACAATTCCTATTGGCTCTTTCATATGAACTTCACAATTCATATTGTATGTGACCAAGATCATGTTGGTTATTTTGATATAACTTGTATAACGATTATTGCTAGTTACAGGCCTTTTAATCAATTTAGAGGGAATCTAAATCTACCCCTGAATAAGAAACAGCACCATCTCAAATAATTTCATTGCAGATTAGTCTACAGCAATTAATCAGGGCAGTACCTACCAAAACAGATTTCCATAATCACTCAGTCATTTTAATAAGTTAATGATCATGTAATATAAACCTGTCTCTGCAAAATGTGCACTTGGTATCATTAATTTGTGAGCAGTGAAAGGCCTCAGACAGATGTCTGTAGGTTTTTCTGTTATCGCCTTCCCAGTAAGGATGAAATTCCTGTTAAACAGGGATGGACAGCTCAAGTTATTTCCACTCTCTGTCGCTGTCACTGAACTTTCAGTTCATCCTTAGGTTCATTCTATTTATTTCCACCTCAGTCTGAAAATTAAAACACAGAAACACAATTTGTCTTACTTTTGGAAAACAATCAATGTACATTTTCTCTATATTTTAAAAAGAAATGTATGTTTGTTATAGTCTTTTTGATATGCAGTTCATCTAAGTAGTGAATTGCAATAGGAACTGATGTATTCCAGTGTTCATGCTACTCTGAAAAGCATGAATTGAGGTTGTTTTCCTTAAAAGTGCAGACCAAACATAAACCTTGAGTTTTCTATAGGTTGACAAAATCTGGAATATTGTTTGCACAGTGTTTCTCCACAGATCTGAAAAGGACAAGTTATGAATTCATTTTAAGAGTTTTTTGAGTTGGGAGTATATGTCAGGGTCAGTGAATTATAATTTTCACTTGACATTTTATGTTGAGAATACAGAGGTGGACATTTCTGTGGTTTTATTAATTTAAATTATTTTATTAATTTAAATTATTCAATGTAACTATCTTTTACCAAAGCCAAACACTGGTTCATGGCTTCTTTAGAAACCTTAAAGGATTTTAAAGTGGATTCAACATACATGATATTCTTTTTTTATGTCTAAGCAATTGGAAGACTGAATCTGTGTGGATTGATGAAGGCAGGCCTATAAAAGAAAAATACATTTTATGCCTGAAATTTTGGCAAGGGAAAGCGTAGTGACTGCTGAAGGCTGTGACAGGAGAGTTGGAAGAGATTTCTTTAAAATACTGACTTTCCCCACAGCCCATCAACTTATTCATGTTTTGAATCCCCAAAGTCCAATCTTTAAATTTTCTCATATTCCATCCTGAATGAAGCTTCATGACGAGGCCCAAACTGTTAAGAATGAATTGGTGCATATGAAAAGTAAAATAGCCATTTAGAAATACTGCTGTGTTACTTCAGCAAAATCCATTAGGGGGAAAAAAACTGTTAAGGATTGCAAAACAGAGCTCAAGTCCAAAGTATATGTAATTCTGAGAGTCTTAATTAATGTTATGCATATCGCGCATGTTCAGTCCTATGAGCAACAAACACAATTGTCTGTAGAATATCAGGGTTACATTTTAATAGTTCTGGGGCAAGGAACACACTTCAGTAGCCAAACCAGGTGAAGAATAGACAGAGGATTATGATTGTCTGTTTATATGTATGCCTACTACTGCATATACAGGAACGTTATGTACCCCCTGACATCTGGGGTTTTTGTCTGTCATTGTTCACTGCCCTCAAGGTGACTTTGACTCATGGAGACCATGGAGATGAGACATAGTCAAGCCTTCCTATCATCCATTGATCTGTTTAGGTCCTGTAAACTCATGAGAGGGTCTGTTGCAAATCTATCCAGACTATTTGAAGTGGGAGATAGCTTGGGGGTAACCAGCAGTTTTAGATTCATGCTAATTCAAGATACAAGTAGTTAAAGGCACTCTGATTTTCACATAATGAAGACATCTGTTATCATGTTAAACATTTTATATAGAGCAAGGCATTAGAATGTCTACCTAGTGAATCACTTTCATCCTCATCCTCATCTGCCACATTTTTGTGCTCTTGGAAGATTATTTAAATTGTTTCTGTTGCTCCAGTGCATCTCAGCAAAGCCTGAAGGCAACTGAGTTCAACAAACAATTACCTACTATTATAATAGTGTTCATATTCCTTCATTGTGAGATTTGTTTTGAACATATTAAAATGAAGCTTGGATCCAAGCCAGTGAAAACTGACTAAATCTTTTCTCTTTCTCTTCTCCATAGGAAGAGATTCTTCATAAGAAGAGATTTGCTAAAACCAAGTATTTCAAATACATTTGTGCATAATTGCACAAAGAATCATGATGCTCCTAATTACTTCCAGTGATAGGTGTTTGTTAAATGAGCTCTTTTGGTTAAACAAGGCAGAAGTTTGCTGAGGCAGAATTGAAAGCTATATCAAAGTATTACCTTGCATAAAGTAGCTAAAGAGCTCAGAGGAAGACATCTATATCCACCGAAAATGGATGTTATTCTGTTTCCCCTACCAACTGCATTTGTTCTCATCACAAGTTGCCACAAAACATTACACTGTCTAAGTATGAGTCCTAAATATGGTCTTTCTGACTAAGAAGTATTTAAAATTAATTTTAGGAAATTTTAATCGAGTGCAAATTAGTCTGAGATTTGAGACTAGTAGATTCTCCTTCTGGCACAAGAAACATGTTCCAAGAGCCCTGGTGAGGTAAATAACCTTTATGAAAATGTCAGATGTTACATAACAATAACTGCTTCATTTTCAAGTACACAGAATATCCTGTTTATGACAAATATTAAACATATCATTTAAGATTTTCAGCTACCCTTTTCTTTTTGGAAATCTGTCCTTCTTGGCTGTCAGGGTATGGAAAAATTGCTGGTAGAGGAAGGCCAGTTTGCATGTTTTCTCCCATCCAAATTTTGTGTCTTAATTGGCCTAGTCCATTCACTGTGAATGAAATATATGTGGCTGTAGGAGCTCTTCTCCCCACTTTTACTGGAATAGTTCATATGCCATTTTAATTTTGGAGCTACTTTCCAGGAACTGGATTCATTACTAGAATAGTAATGTTTTGATTGAAGGAAGTGCACTGGAACAGATGGTCCATGTGGGAAGTAAATAATCATGTCAATGCCATCTACCCCCACAGAAGAATTGGTGCTGATGTGTCTGCTTCTGATGTCATCCTCACATCCCACATTGTTCTTTCATCGAAACATGTCTGTAGAATCCATCCACAGGAAGCACTTTCTATTCCATAGTAGTCTAAGGGTCTCTTAGTAGGAACTCGTATTTCTTGGTCATCCAGCTTCAAAAGTCAGGAGTTGTTGGCTCTGTGACTGTGTAGCTTCTGTACTGGATGCTATAAGATGATTGAAACAAGTCCTATGAATTTATAGGAAAATTGCTTGTGACAAATTCAGTAAGATTCTTGGAATCTATCTTTCTGAAGTAGAAAAGTCAAGGCTTGTAAATTCTTTTTGTATAATATTGCCAAAATCCGACCATAATATTGCCAAAATCCGACCATATCTCTCTGCCTCTACTGCCAAGATCCTGGTCCATGCCCTAGTGATCTCACGACTTGATTACTGTAACGTCCTCCTGGCTGGGCTTCCTCTTTCTCACCTCCGTCCTTTAATCTCTGTCCAGCATTCAGATGCACGCATTATCACATCCGCCCACCGCTCTGACCACATCTCCCCTGTGTTGGCATCCCTTCACTGGCTCCCCCTCCCTTTCCGCATTCAGTACAAACTCCTGCTGTCGACGTTTAAAGCCCTCCATGGGCTGGCCCCTCCTTACTTATCAGACCTTCTTTCTCCTCACCTTATGACTAGGGCCCTCCGTTCTGGTAGTCAAGGCCTGCTGTCACATCCCAGGATTTCCTCTGCCCCATCCCGGATTCGCCCCTTTTCACTCGCTGCCCCTCACTCCTGGAACCTTCTTCCCCCGCGAACAAGAGCCATCACTTCTTTAACCAGCTTCAAAATGGAGTTGAAGACCATTCTGTTCAGGGCAGCGTTCCCAGGCATTGCATAATTGTCACTTGCTATTTGATGTTCTTTTGTTGTCTGTTTTATTGAATCATTTCCTGTATTGCTATGTATTTCATATGTATTATCCTACTAGAGATGCCCCTTCCCCACCACCACTCCCTCTGTGTCGTGTCTTTCTAGATTGTAAGCCTGAGGGCAGGGAACCGTCCAATTAAAAAGATTGTATGTACAGCGCTGTGTAAATTTACAGCGCTTTATAAATAAAGGTTAATAATAATAATAATAATAATAATAATAATAATAATAATAATAATACACAGAACAAAATGAAGCAATCATGTTAATGTGGCATTTTGGCATCTTACATATAGGTGTCAATGTGTGTACTGAAATAAATAGAGACTTGTCAATATTTATTATTGTCAAATAAAGATGGTCTTTCATCATCTTGGGCTGTTTTACACATTATAGCATTATAATTTTACTGTAGTTGCTATGGCTGTATCCTATGGAATCCTGGAGCTTGTTGTTTGAGTAATCACTACACTTCTGTAGCCTAAAATTCTCAATACCCCTCCCAATACTGCAAATCCCAACTTCCATAGGTGTTGCCATAACAGTCAAGACGAACCATAGGGCAATAGTTCTGTAATGTGAAAGAGCCCCCTAGAGAAGGGAATAGTGACATTTTGCATTGTCTTCACTGTGTCCAGCTATGCATGTAAAAAATATTCACATATAGTTCCTGGAAAATTTCATGTCCAGACATATGGAAACGGGTGTATAGGTCTAGCCTCTTAAACAGAGTTTGAGCTGAACATGTAGGAGGTTATGATCAAAGAGAGATTTCACAGCCATGCTCTTTCTGCATTGCACAGAAATAACAATGGAATGGGGCTCCTATAGAAAATAATAATGTTTCTGGGATATCACATTTTCCTTCATATTATTGACCTTTTCGAGCAAAAGAAATAGCTTTTGATATTGTAGCCAGAATACAATAAATCTGCCAGCTTATATTTTCTAAATCATTTCCAAACGCTTGATAATATATGTCTCCATTTCTCGGAGCAGACATAATTTCTGTGGGTGCATTGCTTGTACTGCACTCAGCTATGCTAAACTCTACAGAACTATGCCATAAGTCTGAAACCTAAAAGAGCACTTAATTACTTTTTTAAAGCATTGACAACTACCAGACTCATGGAAATTGGACAACATGACTACTGTAACAGCTAGAATAAAATCATAATACAGTATAGAAAGAGGCCCTCAAAGACCTGTCAGAAGTTTCTAGAAAGGTGAAATATGTAGTATCAAAGCAACTATTTTTATCCTTTTGTTTATTGATGGGCATGTCTTATGGTTCTCTTTTTACAATATTCTTTACTGATCAAGTATGTCTGTGTGTTTAAATTTTCTATTTTTCATAGTAATTTAATTTCTACCTACAACGGTAGCACTGAAAGCACATTCTGTGACTTCTTGTTTCTAGAATCACCTCTACATTGTTTATATAATTCGAAATTCATTTATTTCAACAACAGCCATTTTATTATCTGGTATTCATATCTTTGGTACAAACATTCAAACACAGAGACATCACCCAAAATTATACATCAGATTCATCTGTTCTGGGAAAATTATCTAGTTCTGTTGATATATTATGTTTAATCAAATCATTTCTAACAAGCTAGATTTAACAGACATTAATGCTTTTCAGGTTTGTTATCCATAAAAGTCACATGAAAGTAGCATTCAGCCAAACAGTTTTTGCAAGTTCTCTGTCATCATGAAGAACTGTTACACTGTGCTAACATAACAGCTGTATTAGGTATCTGATGGACAAGCTCTTATTTTTTTGAAAAAATATGTTAGGAAATCTTATTGATCATAATAGCAGGGATGAGTGAACTGAAAATCTACTCTTAGATCTCTTCTTGTTAATATGCTAACATTTTGCAGGTTCTGTCATTTTCCTTTAGAATATTCCTGTTCTAATGACTCAGTTTGTCTAAATGATTTTTAATAATCTAGACTACACTTTCTATTGAAGACTAAAGAAGCTATCACAGAAGAAAAAGATGACTATTTGTACTGAATGCCTAAATGTAAAAGTTAACTGAATGTTGAAAAGAAAGAAAGAAATAGAACATCATAGATAAAATGTCACAATGACTCCATCTTGAGTTTTCTGTTCAGTGAAAGCAGGGTTGGGAATTGTCCAGGTACTGCTGAACTGCAGCTTTCAGCATTGCTCTTCATCAGCTGTGTTGGTTTCAGCTGCTGGGATCTTCAGTCCTACAACATTTGGAGGGCTACATGGTTTTTTAACCCTGAATTAAAGCAATGCAAATTCAAAAAAGACCGCACTGTGTGGATTATTCTCCTAACCATTAGCACTTATCCTACCATTAGAGTGAGGTGGCATTTGAGGACATGCTGGCAGAGAGGAAATCACACTGAGGTGATGGAGTCACAGATGCTGTATGATCTTTCCAAACTCCCCAATCTAGTCAGCTATCCTAAAGTGCAGTGGAGGAAGTTGTCCTATTGGCAGAATAAAATTCAATTAACAGTCCAGTAAGCTTCTTTATGTGTGTGGAATGGCAAATGTTCCATTTTCCAGTGTCTTGAACAAAGTATCTTCTCTCTAGTTCCTAGATCAGCAATAATTGATAATGGAGATTTTTAGAAGCAGTTTCCTGAACAGATTTTAGTACTTGCTGTCATCTTCTGGAATTGTGTAACACCTGACTGGATGGCTGTTGGTGTCAGACTACATGTCCCTTCCCCTGTTATTCATTCCATATCATATATTCACTATTTGTACTTTATAAGTCTATTGACAGGGTATGATCTAGTCTCTCAGTACCAACTAAACTAAAATTAATAGATTGATCTTATACTTACCACCACTATAAGCACCATTCTCTCTCTCTCTCTCTCTTCAGTGACTGTCAAGACCATGTGGTACTGGTACTTTTGAGAGTTTCCACAGAGTGAAGGAACTGAATCTAGCAGCAGTTACATGGGTAGCTGTGCCTCCTGAGTATACTGATATTTCACCTTTCTTAGAGAGAGGACTGTGCCCTTAGCTTACAGTGTTTGGCTATCACTCTTTGAAGTGCCCTAGCAACATGAGATATAGGTTGCCATTGCTTGTGCTGAAGTGAGGTGGATGCATGTTTGTGAACGTGGGATTGAGAGGTTGACATTTTTCCTTTGCCTCAGGCAGCAAATGTCTTGGGTCACTCTTGTTTGATATACAGTTGGAAACGTCTTCATATTGTTTTAATTTTTGATTGTCTCCCCAAAGAAAATGAGAGGGAAGTCTCTGACTACTACTCTAAAACAGCCAGAGAACATTGTTTATGGAGAATGCTGAGTGAAAGCAGAAGCATGTCAGGGTGTAAGCCCTCATTTTGCAAAAGAGTCAGTCAAGACGATATTGATCTGCAAAGATGATGTAGGTGTATAATGTTGAAAGGAGATCATTCTTTCAGTCTGCCTTACACAAAAGTTTTGAGCGACAAAAATCCAATAAAGCCAGAAAGTAGGTCCTGAAAAGACACAAGGAAAAGGTTAAATAGAAGACAATGGCTTTTGCCAGGGCTGCCTTTCAGAGAGAGTTTTAATAATTGATAATTAATTACATTAATGTTTTGGAACTTCCTTAGCTATTTTTACTTGAGGTTCCAAGTATTTAATTGAATTTCTGTAGGGAGAATGTTAATCATTCACTTAAGCCATATATTTATATTAGCCAGTGAAAGAATGGAGTCAAAGGGCTTATCTATTGAGTGAGCAAAGCATTGCTTTTCTGCTGGAGGCCATGCAGAGACTGCTGGTCTCTGAGGAGCCCTTATCCTAGAGACAGCTTGCTTTCAGTGCACTCCAGAGACCTTGGGAGCCAAGGATGTGAGTGACAGCTGTTCTTTTTGGATCAGCATGGAAGAGATGATACCATTGCAAGCCTTCCCCCCTTTTAAAATCAAAGTGTTTTATCTTGTGCATTAAATATCACAATGAGCAGGATGTAGTTGAATTAAAAGAGCTTGGGTGAGAAATATTTTAATTATCAGAGCCAACCTTCTCTCTCTCTCTATCTCTCTCTCTCTCTGTTGGTAATTGTGTA
The DNA here is from genome assembly GCF_019175285.1 of Sceloporus undulatus. Taxonomy (NCBI): domain Eukaryota; kingdom Metazoa; phylum Chordata; class Lepidosauria; order Squamata; family Phrynosomatidae; genus Sceloporus; species Sceloporus undulatus. The sequence goes on along the minus strand of NC_056523.1, from coordinate 117,287,692 downwards.
AGAATCATAAGACATCCAGCATACCAAAATTTAAGGTACATATATTTTCTTTGCATTGATTTGCTTTGTTTTCACCTTCAGTACGGATCCAGCTGGCATTTTAAACAGAGATTTAACAACTGCTCTTTAAACATTTGAATTCTTCAATAATTCTTTGACATTTTAAATTGATGCTAATTTACTGTCTGAGTGATGCTAGAAAACTGTTCAAAGGGGGAGAAACCCTCTCCAAATATCTTTAAAACAGATTGGTACAGGAAATACTTCACACCTGTACATAAAACATAAATATATATGCAAATATATTTGTGAAAATGTATGCCTGTGTTTTTCTAATACTAATCTGGTAGAGACAAAAGCATCTAACAACGATGGCATCTGGTACATTCCCCCTCAACTGAAAATAGCTATCACACAGCCAGAAAACCTTTGTATTTCTACACATGCTCATATAAACAGGGTATTTTGTTAAAACTATCAAGTATTTTCTTCGTTACAGAAAAATATTATTACAACTGTCTGCAAACTCTTTAACGCTAAACAAATTTAAGCTGAATTCCTAGAATACATGCTTGGAAGAGAACTTCATGGATGTGAATGGACATTTGTATTTCTACACTATTTTGCATAGAAATGTTAGTATCTGAAATGGTTTTCATATATGAACTGTTTTCTTATGAACTTTGTGAACTATCTGTACTTATTTATTTTTGCCTTGGTTAACTTTTTAGCTCTTCATGGTGTGTTTGATAGTGTGTTTTAGGTAGCTAATACTGTATTCATACTCTCCTTAGAACATTTCCAAAGAAGTTACCCAAACAGCAAGGGTCCCAAGAGGGCACCCACAATTAATATTCAAATGATGAATCTCATTAGCTCAAATGACAGCAACAAGAGGGCTCTGGTAACTAAAAGCTGGAATGAAGCCTGTGTATACCACTTCCAAGAAACAGAACTCCACAGAGCAAATTCCAAATATAATTTTATTTGTAATCAAGGGGAATTACCATTCATACAAAGACACTCACTCACGCACCCATCCAATAACTAATAATATAAAAGTTGGTAGCAGATAGCAACTGAACAGACTGCATCAGTTCCAGAAGTGGGTCTCCAGTCTAGGGACACTGTGAAGTGAAATGGCTCAGCAGCTTTGTGTGGATCATGAAGTGGCCAGCAATGCTTAAGAGTCAAGCAAGATACTGACAGAGAGTCTATCTAAACTCAAATGAGACTGAATTTGGGGTGCCTGAGCAGAAAATATCCTGGGGCAGATTTTGGGATTAGAGTGAAGTTTCCAAGAGAGAAGAATAAGGAAACTTGTGAATGGCTGGGCAATCATTGCAAATATCTCTGGACAATGGGGTATCACTTCCAGAGGAAAGTATTTTTTGGATTTTTGTTCACAAAGAGTATGATGCAGATTCTTATCTTGATATATCTATCCTTAGCTGTGTGCTCTTACATTTCTCCCATGCTGAGCCTCCTGGACCTCCAAAGATGGTCATGAATCTCCTTATAGCTAGTTTTCGGCCATGGGGCGCCCTCTTGGCTACATGCCTCAAACATCCCTTTGTTAACTTAATATTGAAAAAGAGAAGATGCATAGAGTCAGACCTTGGGTAACAAGAAGAAAATATAAATTATATTATATGTTGTGTTCCCTACATTGCAACCTATCCGTTTAGATAGGATCCCCAATTAGGCAAACTGTCAAACAGAAGTTGGAGCATAAAGTTTTGTAGATTAGGTTTGCTTCCTCAGATGATTTTATGGAGTTCCTTTCTTCATCCTGCCAGCTTCTTCTTCCATCCTTATTTGGTTTTGGCTTGTGAGTTTTTATGTTTGCTTCCCACATTGAAATTTGTGCTACTCTTTAGAATGCATATTACCTCTAACTTTCTTATAGATCTGTACAATGCACCTGAAGTATACAACTTTTCCCCATTGATTAAAGTATGATTCTGTTTGTATTTTTTATTTTAAAAATGATGCACAATGCAATCATTTCATTTTTTTAAAGCATGCAATTTTGTAGCATTTTATTTCTTGGAAATATCATTTATGTATCAGTTCTCAAGGCAAGATCATATTTTCTGTTAGAAGAAGTATGAAAATGCTTCTTTCATGAGACAGTCAACTTGAATAAAATGTCCTCCCATCCCAAATTGGAATCATTGTGCAAGATTTAAAACTTTTCTGTCACCACGATCTTACCAAAAATCCTCCCTCACCATTCTCTGTTCTTCGTCTTTTGGAGCTGAACTGTCACTGGAGCCAACCAAACTTTCTTTCTGAAGGAGACTAGCAGTTTTGTAGAAATGAGTTTTCTTGGGATTGCACTGGGAACATTATGGGAGAAACCATACATGATGTGGTTCTCATCCCATGGGACTGTTTTTTAAATGGCGAAAGAACTAAACCTATGAAATTCAATAATGCATTTAGCATATCAACTAATTTGGCCCTAAATTTTGTTTCTATTTGTATTTTTCTCCATTTTCATGTTGTCTTGCTAAATGTATTCCTGATTTAATTAAAAACGTTTTGCATAACAATTGAGATTACTCTTATTAATTTTCTCTTTTCATTTTAGAAGTCTATATGAATATCCACATATACCAAGCAGTTAAAAATAAATTAACCTTTTCAAATTATCTTTATTCATTGGAGAAGCAAAGGTGTTAAATATGAATGCAAATAAATATTTTTGCTAACTAATCAGCAATAGGTTTTTCACATAACAGTAGACTGATTACTCCTCTGAATATCTACATTTGAGGTCCTGATACTGGTTGATACTAACTAGGTTGATACTAACTTCTGGATTCAGTTGTCTTCAATTGCATTGTTTGAGGGGAGGTGTTGTTGTTTAATAAGGCTTATTAAATACATTTTAATTTATCTGAATATTAATAGATTAATAGATAGCTTATCTGAACATTTTAGCTTAACTGAACATTTGCTTTTTAGAGAAAAAAAGTACCTGTTCATACAAAACATCGCTTTTATGGTGGATGGATTTCATGAGCTGTGCATAATGCTTTATATTTGCAAATGACCACTGGCACATCATAATACAAAATAATTAGCATTGGGAACAACTGAGTTTCATTTAACAACTGTTCTGGGATTAATCTGGGGAGAATATTTTTGAACAGTCTCAGTTTTGGTTTGTAATTTGCTTTTTAGGTGCATCAGTAGTATGAAAGTTTCCATTCATATTACAATATCATACAAAAATTGTCTTCCCAGTAAGCATGAGAACTCATTGGGCTCCTTCACATTGATGTTTGCAGGATAAGTGGCTTTTGGATTACACCTTCAGAGGCATATCATGTCTCAGTCCTGAGAAAAGAGTGTGATAGATAGATAGATAGATAGATAGATAGATAGATAGATAGATAGATCATGGTGAGATTCAAAACTAACCAAATAGATGCCACCTGCATCCATGGCATATGTGAGAAGATTTCCATGTAACAACACTATCTGTCCTGCTGACCTTGCCCTTTTGCAGATCTACCTCCTTCCTAACATTGTTTGCACTAAGTTGTCTTGGTTTCACCAAGATGATGTCAGGACCACTGGCATGGCCAGCACCATAGTCAGTGACAAGAGTGCCACTTCCCAATCAGGTGCATAAAGCCCCTTTCATGCAGTTAACACTGAAAGGTGGGGGTGACTTGATTAGTTTTTTTTAATCTTGCTGTAGCATTCCATTGAAACTTCAGTTTTAAACATACTTTTGTTGATACTGTGTGCCTTCAAGTGGTTTCCAAACACAGTTGGCCATTTAATAGCACTGTGTTGAGGAGCGAGTGATAGAAGTGGCCACAAATTATTGCCCCTTTGTAGATCTACTGTCAATTGCTGGCATATGTCAGAGTCATCCTAAGTTGAATATTAATATAATATAATAAGCAATGTGTATAGAGTTCAACTTTTTTCATATAGCTGCCTGTCACAAAGTTCTAAAGTATATTTCTTTAAAGTCTCCTTGTCTCCTGAGGAAAGGGGGATAAGGCAGTGAGTCCCTGGACAGGATCTATGACTCATTATGTCAATCAAACCCCACTTCAGAGGGGAATAAAGAGATTTGTATCTCAAAGCTGTGCATAACGACTTCTCAGCTTTTCATTTCATATTTATGAGCGGTTTACTTTGAAGTGTTTATCAGGCAATGCGCAGAAACATGAGAGAGCATTGCCTGAAACCATGTTCAAGTGTCTAATCTGTTAAATGCTTGCTGAGCAGGCTAGTTCATCAGTGCATGCAATGCAGAAAGAGGAGAAAAAAACAAACTTTGTGTTTTTGAGGTTTTGAAGCAGAATATTTCTATTAGCAATATAAAAAAAGGATTATTAATGCCAGGCATTTTGAAATAATTGTACCATAGAAAACTTACAAAAGCAGTTAAATCCACATTCAAACACAAACTAGACGAAACTTAACAACGCAGATAAAAATTACCACAGTGTGTACTCCAGCATTGAATATTTAAGATTGCAGAGGCCACCAGGCTCTTGCTAATTCTATGAGAATTAGGACATCAAAAAGGAAGAAAGCACAGCCTCTTTTGAGAGAGCGCCATTCCTGGCATCCTATGAAAAAAGAAACACTTCCACCCTTGGTCTGTCAAGCAGATGCCTGTTCCAAAATGCTTCCCACTGAGCCTTCCTTAGCCACATATCTTGGCTATTAAACAGAAAGTAGTAATAATTGAGACATTGGTAGCACAGGGTGAGATTGGCAGCACAATTCTATGCAAGTTTACTCTGAAACTAGTCCCACTGTGTTCAAAGGGGTTTATTTCCAGGTAGATTTGGGTAGGATTTCTAACCTAAGGTGCTTTAACTTTCAGCTTGCTTTGTGATTGGACTATGGTAATACAATATAAATGAAAAGAAATTAAATCTATTATCTGGCTTTTCTAACATCTGTGGGTCTTTCCAGCAGACCCCAACTCTCCTTTCCTCATGTGGGCAGCCAAATCCACAAACATTTGAACAAGAGAATACCTGACTTTTAATTAATTAGTCCCACTGGCTACTTGTAAATACTAAAAGAAGTATAAATCTTAAGTTTGACATTATAAAGAAAAGGGCTTTGACTGTGTGAAGGTATTTCTAATCTCTGTATTTTAGAGAAAGGTTATTTAATTGCTTTATCTCCTTTGTGGGTTTCTGAAACTTAAAGTGTAAGCTATTTTGTCACTTTGATATTTCTATAAATATATTCAACATATTTAATGGCATTTGGATTTAGTCTAGGTTTCTATTCATTATTTAGGGAAGAACAACATGTTCCATAGAAATCCTTATGGAAGCCACGGTTGAGAAGGAAGTGAAAATACTTCTGATCTAGACTGTTGTTTGTTCGACTGTGTTTATTAGAATTCATCAGGCCAATGGAATTATTATTATTATTATTATTATTATTATTATTATTATTTAAACTTTATTTATAAAACACTGTAAATTTACACAGCACTGTACATAAAATTTTTTTAATGAGACGGTTTCCTGCCCTCAGACTTACAATCTAAAAAGACACGACACAAAAGGAGAAGGGAATGGTGGTGGGGAAGAGGATCAGGTCCAGCAGTTCTTCTCTACCTCCAAGGCCTGGACCAAGGGAGATGGACTGGAGGGAGGACTTGGCTTCATAATGGATAGTTAAAACAAGGCATCCTGGGGCAGAGCGGGGCTCACCCCTGGGAATGCTTCGCTAAACAATATAGTCTTTAACTCAATTTTAAAACTGGGTAGAGAAGTGATGAGGTGCACACGTGGTGGAAGAAGGTTCCAGGAGTAAGGGGCATCAAGTGAGAAGGGATGAATCTGAGAGGGGGCAGTGGCAATCCTATGGTGGGACAGGAGACCTTGACTACCAGAGCGGAGGTACGAGTAGGAACATAAGGAGAAAGAAGTTCAGATAAATAAGGAGGGGGCCAGTCCATGGAGGGCTTTGAAAGTCAACAACAAAAGCTTGTACTGGATGCAGAAGGGGAAGGTAAGCCAATGAAGGGAGGAGAAAAGAAGAGAAACATGGTCAAAGCGGCAAGTGGATGTGATAATACGTGCAGCTGAATGCTGGACAGAAATTAAAGGATGGAGGTGTGAGAGAGGAAACCCTGTCACAGAAGAAGGTTACAATAATCTAGTTGCAATACCACTAGGGCATGGACCAGAGTCTTGGCAGTAGAGGCTGAGAGGAATGGATGGATCTTGGCAATGTTGTGGAGAAAGAATCTCCAGGCCTTGGCAGTGGCCTGGATCTGGGGAATAAATGACAGAGAAGAGTAAAAAATGAAGCCAAGACTGCGGGCTTGATGAACCAGTTGAATAGAAGTGTCATCAACAGAAACAAAAAAGGAATATTGAAGGGTGGGTTTAGGTGGAAAGACAAATCCAAACCATTCTGTCATGTCCATGGCTCCAAAAGATGTCTTTATAGTGAGATCATTTTCTTTCCAATAACTTATCCAGTCTGCTTGTGGTAACAAGCTAACAGCTTGTGAAATGCCATTACCAGAGAATCAGCTAGTAAAGGAAGATAGCAACAATCCTGAGTAGGTATAGAATTACAGAAATAGAGAGTTGGGTGTTGGCAGTAGACTTGGCTTTTCCCAGCAGTAGCATGCATAGTTTGAATGTGGATGTGTTTGGAAGCTATTCAGAACCTCCTTCACTTGATAAGGTATAGGCATATCTGGTTTCTCTATGACAGGGGTTTGTTTGTTTGTTTGCTTGTTTGTTTATTCAATGTACACCCCACCTTTCTCCCACCAGGAGACCTTTGACTGTTCCCTTTTGCCCCAAAGCTGGAGTGGATCCACCTGTTTGTCCATAAACCTATGGAATGGAGGAAGAAAAAACAGCATTTCCTGATGTGGGAAACTTTCACCTCCTGTATACCCCCAGCTCTCTTAGATCTTAGGGGACAGTGAGAGGAGACTGAAACCTCCTCCTACTTGTAGACTAAAAAATGTGTACATGAGGGAGACTATGTGTTTGTAGAGTTTGTATGTTTGTATGAGTTTGTATGGTGGGTAGATTGTATATGTGTGCATGTGCATGCATGAACATGCAGTATGTGCCTTTCTCAGCTGATACCCAAAGCAGCCTTCAGGCCCAAAGGACTACACATCCCTCCACTGCAACATTTTGTTCCAGGAGGCAGATACAGTATATATATGTCTGGAGAAGGGATTTAAGTTCCATTTATTTCAGTGACCTTATAAATGTCTGCCTTCCTCCAACACACCTGCAAATTAGGTGCATGGAGACTACAGTGCACAGATATTACCCAGATCTGTGACATACTGAATTCTCTGTAATCATAATTTTCTAGTTCAGGTGTAAAACAATTTTGAATGAAAAGGAGTAGTTTTTATTTATGTATCAGATTTAGTGAATTACGAGATTAATCATACCCAGTCATTCTGTTCCTTGCACATATAATAACAAGGACTGGAATCACACTTGGGAGTTTTCCCCCAAAGTTCTGTGTATTTGGGGACATGACACTCACAAAACATAAGAGACAAGAGTTTGCTTAGAGAACCTACACAGACATAGGCTCTAACCAAACTTACTGAAAGGGCGAGTGTCAGGTGTAGGTGTCACTCAAATATTTTTCCATCTCACTTTGTGTGCCTTGTACCTGTCATGTATGTCACAGAAGCAGACTGGTGTGCCACAAATCCAGATATATAAAAAAAGTTAGATGTTGAATCTTGTGCAGTATATTTAGCAGTCCAGTTGACTGAAACATGGTTTACTCCCAGGAAAGGAGGTTATAGGGTTGCAGCCTCAGGTCAAATTCTTAAAATGTAAAATGAACCACAAAGAAATAATGCATCATGACCAAATCCTACATTTACAACTCTGGAGACAGAAAATCACATCCATGTCCATAGAGACTGAAGTGTGTTCAATTTTGGACTTTACTTGTTTTGCATCTTAGACATTTTGGGATAGTTGCCATTATAAAGACACTCTCCTTGGCTGGGTCCCATGCTTCCTCTGTAAACATAGTAATGTTTGTGTAACATTACTAGCTGAGACCCATGGAGATGCATCAAATGCTAGCAAACTCCCTGTACCAGTATTGTAATGTGAGAAGTACATGAATGCTCCAGACTCCTTATGTTGTGGCATAGGGAGCAGTTGTGTAGCATGAAAGGTTATGAATTGGTCCATAGTGAAGAACAGTTAAGAAAGCAAGAACAATGATTACAATGTACCTCTTTGTCTATAAAATGACAACATTATGTTGTGTGAAAAACATTTTCTTTTCACAATGACAATGTACTGATGAAATTTACTGCTAACAAATTATGGGGATAACATCTAATTTAAATTTCTTTTTTTAAAAAAAAAAGCATTAGAGAAATTTGACAGATTTTAGTCAATGGGCAGACCTTTCACGTTCAGAGGTGCTGGATACTGAGAAGGAAAGCAGAGGAAGACTATATTCTTCATTATTTGTTTATTAACTCGAAGAAACAACTATCTGCAAACAGAATGTTGGCCTTTAAAAAGGCTGTCAAGATGGATCTCTTCCGGTAGGCCTTTCCGGGATAGATAACCCCAGCCTCAGGAATTCCTCTTCTCATGAGAGTCCCCAAGGTCCTCCCTGGACATGCTACCATAGTTTACTGTTTTATTTGTTTTGTTTTGTTCTGTTTTGTTTTTGTCTTGTAATAATGTGTGTGTGTTAATATTGATTAATTTGTTGGTTTTAATTATAATTGATTTAATATTTTTAAGGGGGGGATTTTGATGTACAATGTATTGTATTTTACTGTTGTTAGCTGCCCCGATTGACCTCAAAGGGGCGGGATATAAATAAATGTTTATATTATTATTATTATTATTATTATTATTATTATTATTATTATTATTATATAGATTCACCTTTGGTCTTATTCAGTAAAATCTTTTTATGATGGTGATGATGATAATAATAATAATAATAATAATAGTTTATTTATATACCACTTTTCCAAAAGATCAAAGCGGTTTACACAGAATTAAAACCAACTACAAACATATTGTATATGCATCTTGACCAGCTGGTTAAGTAGAGAGGTAAATGTGTGGTCTTATTGTAGAAATGCAGAGAATTGCATTTAATTCTACCTACACTTTACAAGCAATATGGAAAGATTAACAATTCTCTAGCAATACTGACTTGCACCAACAGATGTATTTATCTTACAATAGCAATTATTGTACCATCCAATTTTGTTATAGAAAGGGTCAGTATATTTGCCTGAGCTCCTGGCTGTATATTCTATTTGCAGATGCCAGTCGTTGGCAGATAAAGCAAAAAATTAACTAAGTCTTAAGAGCAGAAATGCCATCTGTAGGAATGTTCAAGCCCGTGTTTAATTGGCTATGTTGATGCCTAGCACTCCATTTTATAACACGGCAGGAGAAATTGACAATGAGAGCAAATACTCATTTTATAAGGTCTAAATAATGAGAAGAAAATAGAATCTAGCAAATTACATATAAAATATTCCTAATTTCAGAGGTAGGAAGTAAACATGAAAACAGGGCAGTACAATAAAATATATTTTATTCATAGTTAGATTCAAACCACTTTAATGCTCAATTACCACTTATTTTTGTAATAAGCTAGTGAAACATTAGCCTGACATTTGCAGTACATTGGCCTGGCATTTTCAATCAAGTACTAAACCATTTGTCAATTTCAATCCCCCCCCCTCTCTCAAAAATAAACATTTAAATTTTAGGAAATGTGATGCTAGCTTTTATGGGGGGGAGGGGTGAAATTCCAGTACTTTTGAGTGAACAATACTAAGCACATTTTCTTTTTTGGAAATGGCTATGAGAAGTAAGAACAAATATGCCATCATTCTGCTCTGTATAGGTAATGAAAGACTCATGCTTTGCTGCCATTGGTTCTGCTCTGCAAATTTGGCACTAAGTTCCTCTTTTATCTTCACTGTGCCAGTTCCAAACCTGCCCACAGTTCTCTTCCTAATACAAAAAATAATGCTTTAACATTGGTTAACACTTAATTGGCTGCTCTTGGATAGGCTGCTTTTGGATACAGAAACTGAAATTCAATAAAATTCCAACTGGTTCAAGGAAATCATCACCATCATCCCAGCTTTCTCCCACTATAGGAGTATGAACAATATGGCATTGTTTATCAGGATCACATTATGTATTTATGGTTATAAAGATTCTGTTACAGACATATAACTTTTACTTTATTCCTTTGGTCTGGTGTAATGTCCACTTCTTCACTTTTTAAAAAATATTTATTCCACAAACTTTCTCTCATCAAACTGTCATGATGTATTGGTTATTCCTGTCATCTTTGCCAGTAACTGTTGCAAAGACAGATTGGTGGAATTGCTAATATGTACAGTGTTTAATTGGAAAATGATTTAGAGGCATAAAATAGGAAAGATAATCCAACCTTTACTTCTGAAAATTCATCATTCTTAGGTATTTATGTATTCCACGTTTTATTGGAAAAGGTCAGTGCCATTTGTACATTGGATCATCACATTGTCCCTGGGAGTGAGATAAGTTAGCCAAAGATATTTTGATGAAGTTTTTTTGTGTATTTATCCTACACAGTTATATCTTATAATTTGTTGAGATACTGAGAATTACCTGTACTCTGAATGACAACAATAAAATTTTCTAATGGGAAATTCTGAGTACCTCACCATACTACAATCCCTAGGCTGGAGTCATGGGTGTAATACCAAAATGCTATGATTCTGTAATATATATACACTTATGATTTCTGAGAGGATTTAAACTGTGGTATCCCTGGTTTGACTACAGCAATCTATCTACTAAATAAATTTTGTCTTCATTAAGTAAACCTAGGAATTAGTCATGATTCCAAAAGCTATGCAGTTTCCTCTGTGGCCCTTGTGACCCTTCAAACATGTCCTCCTTCAAATAGCAGCATTCATGTGATCCATTAAACACTGTAGCTGTATAAACTGTCTTTTTCATTTGTCCATGGCTGGCTGGCTGGCAACCAATTGTATGGAGCTTCTTGACCTTACTCAACTAGAATATAAACTGATTGCATAGGAAAGAGCCACGGGGTTGCTCCCCACTCAAGTGAACAAATCATTTAAATATTATCTCAACCACAAGAGACTAGCTTCTACAACTAGCATAATATTTAAAAGGTCCCAGTGCCAATAACAAGCAGCTTTGACAGAAGGGTGTTTCTAAAGCAATTGTGAAATGGGATAATTTGTTCAAAGAAAGCAAAGACATTTCAGTTGAAAAGTAGAAAGCAGTGGTGTGAATTTAAGCAGATTTTTAAATCTCAGCCATTGTCTCTCATCTAAATAAGTACCAAAATAAATGGTCATCATGCGACCTCCATCTGTCATAGAATAATATGATTTCTATAATATTTATATTTACTTTTTAACAGTATGTACCCCATTCATTTCCATTTCTGATAATGGCATATGAATGGAAAATATAATTGGGATTATGTTGTGCAATGGAAAGCATTTTCATCTGTCATTCATGTTCCTCCCACTGCATTATTTTTTTCTCTTTGACCATCTTGTTCCTATCTTGTTAGCATATCATTCCATCTGGACTGCCTTTTCTGTGCATCCTTTCCTTCTTGCCAAGAAGCTTCTCCTCGCCAAATATATGCATTTAGTGGTAACTTACATTTAGATAAACTATGGATGCTTCAATTATCAAAGAGTGTACATGGTATAGACGTGATTATTATATGTTTAGTCTCCCAAATGAGTAACGAATAAAATTACACTATACCCTATGCTTTAAGAGATCAGATTTCTTCAGAGGGGCAGATTAATTAATGGGACTTCAATTTTAAATTGCATTCATTCTCATTTTTGTTGTTAACTGCACTCAAATTAACATCAAGTCATGGTGACCCCATGCATTAAACATCTCCAAGACCCCCCCCCCCGACCTCTGCTTCTCTGCTCAGGTCATCCAGACTCAGGCCTGTGATCTCTTTGATTGAGTTTAACCATCTAGTGTGTGGTTGTCCTCTCTTTATGCTGCCTCCCACCTTTCCTAGCATCATTGTATTATCTAATTATTCATTTTTCCTCATGATGTAGCCAAAGTACAACAGCCTCAATTTAGTAATCTTGGTTTACAGAGGGAATTCAGGCTTGATCTGTTCTAGAATCCATTTGTTTGTCTTCTTGGCCGTCCATGGTATTTTCAATACTTTTCTGCACCAGCACATCTCAAATGAGTTGATTTTCTTCGTATCGTTGTTGCCCCCCCCCCCCCACTGTCCAGCATTCACAGCCTGGCATCGTGATGGGGAATATAATGGTTTGGACAATCCTCATTTTAGTGTTCAGAATTATGTCTATACATTTTATGATCTTGTCCTATTCTTTCATAGCTATTCATACCTATTCTTCTGATTTCTTGACCACAGTTTCCTTTCTGATCAACATTTGAACCAAGGTATGGGAACTCTTTGACTGTTTCAATTTTCTTGCTTTCTAGGATGAATTCTTGTAGGTCTTCCATGGTCATTGTTTTATTATTATTATTATTATTATTATTATTATTATTATTATTATTATTCAGCATTAGTCCAACCTTGACACTTTCCTCTTTCACCTTCTTCAGTAATTGCTCCAGGTCTTTGTTGGTGTCTGCTAGTAGTATGTGTCATATGTGTATCTTAGGTTGCTAATGTTCCTTCCTGGCTCTGAGTCCAAGACTGCTCTGCATACGATATTTTCTGCATATAGTTTAATAAATAGGTTGATAGTATGCAGCTTTGCCAGACACCTTTGCTGATTGGGAACCATTCTTTTTTGTTCCTATGGCAGCCTCTTGTCCTGAGTAGAGGTTATGCATCAGGGCAATCAGATGTTGTGGCACTCCCATTCCTCTAAGCAGAAGCTTTTTTGCGATCTCTGCAGTCAAAGGCTTTGCTGTAGTCAATAAAGCACATGCAGTTTTCTTCTGGAATTCCCGGGTGCACACCATTCTCCAACATATGTTTGCAGTGTGATCCCTAGTGTTTCTTCTTTTCCTGAATCATTCTTGTAGTGGTAGAGTAATGTGTTTATAATATTGATTATTCCTGTAACAAAATAAATACGTGGATAGCTTTTTAATGCTGAAACTTTTTTATAATTTTAATTTATATTACAAACTTAAAATATTATATAATACAATTAATTATATATATAGCAGTCATAACAGTGAATCTTCATTCTGTACAAACTTCCAAACAGTTCATCACTCCATATAAGGTTGATTTTCTATTACTATTTCATTCTCAGTTCCTCATCTCTGAAATGCTGAAACTTTTTTGCATTAAAAAAAAGAAAGGAAAGGAAAGGAAAATTTTGCAATTCTTCTGGTTGCCTTTCACCTATTTTCAGCCATTCAGTGGTACGAAAAACTGGTGTAGTCCTCAAGACACTGCTGTAACAGCAACCAAGACTTAAAAACAGTGCTCTGTATTTTACAATATCTTGATATCAGCCTAGATTAACAGCAGAAGATAGATGAATGGATAATTCAGTTATCCTTTTCCCCATCTCAAGGTAGGTCCTGAATTAGGGAGACTGTGAGACTCTTTGGAGTAGACTCATTAACACTTACATCTGCTCCATATTTCCAATCTATGGTTGGAATCCAATTGTGCCAGAGTTTTATTTTAATTTTCAAAAGCATTTCTTGTACAATCACTAAAAAAATATTTTCTCCTAAAATTCCTGGTCCTCTAAAAGTATCTATTTTTATACCTTTTTTTTAAAGATAGGCAGGTTATAAACCGCCATAAAGTACGCGCTCCGCGCATACTAGGGTTAGGAAGGGCCATATTAGGGTTAGAGGTTCTTACCTTCCTGATGGCCCTTCCTCCCAGTACGTGCGGAGTGCGGACTTTATAGTGGCGCCCATCCACATGGGCGCTGCCATTTTGACGTCTTGGATGCTGTGCGTCCAGACGTGTCACGGCGGAAGTGACGCCGCGAGGGTATGCTCCGCCCCTCGTGGTGCCACTTCCACGTTCCGAAAAGGAGTGCCATTTCGGCACTCCTTTTTCGCTGTGTGGGGAAGCCTCGTGGTCTGGCCGCTGGAGCTTCCCTACGCAGCAAATGGCGGCGAAGGGAAAACGGCCCCTTGAGGGCCGTTTGTAACCCTCCATAGTCATTATAAATATTTTCAGATGTCATGATTTTGTTTTCTATAACAGTTTTTTCTTTAAATGCTTTCAAAAATGCGGAAAAACAACAACAACTCAAGAGCTACATGTCACCTTAAAGACTAACAGGTTTTATATAGCATATGGTTTGAGATGCATGGGGTGGAGCCTCAGTTGAAAAGTTATTATACACATATTTGGATGGGCAGATGGATGGCAAATATAATCAGTGAAGTGATAGGGATAGAAATGTTTTTTAATAGTACAGGCATTGGTCATTATTTTAAGAATGATTGTTAAGAAATTTAATAAGAAGATAGCATAGGCATCCTGACATAGATAAGTTGATTAGCTCATGTATAACCTTTGTCGTATTCAGTTCTTAAAGAACAGTAGGGAATTCTTAGGGATTTTGTGTGAGTGAGATGTTCTAATCAATGGGATAATGAAGCACAACAATGCAAATGACAGAGAAAATAACCTACTGATGCAGTGACCAGGGATGGCATCTCTCCTCTAAATGCCTGCTTGGAGTCGGTAATGGGCTGGATGAGGGAAAACAGACTCAGTTTGAATCCAGAGAAAACAGAAGTGTTCGTGATAGGTTCCCCGGACCCGGGGATGGAAATTTGTCCACCTGTCCTGAATGGGGTCATGCTTCCCCTGAAGGACTCAGTTCGCAGTCTGGGGGTGCTTCTGGACTCGTCGCTCCACCTGACTTCTCAGGTGGATGTGACAGTCAGGAGCACCTGTTACCAGCTTCGGCTGATACGCCAGCTGCGACCCTACCTGGGCCGGGGGGACCTTGAAATGGTGGTACATGCTCTAGTAACCTCTCAGTTGGATTTCTGTAATGCGCTCTACATGGGGCAACTCTTGTACCATACCTGGAAGCTTCAATTAGTACAGAATATGGCAGCTAGGTTGGTCACTGGATGCTCCAGGACCAGCCATATAACACCTATCCTACAAGATCTACATTGGCTGCCTATTCGCTTCTGGGCGCAATACAAGATGTTGGTTATAACCTATAAAGCCCTAAATGGCTTGGGCCCAGGGTACTTGGAGGACCACTTCTTCCCATATAATCTGCCCCACACTCTCAGATCGGCCGGGAAGCATTTGTTAAGGGTTCCTAAGTCAAAATACACCTTGACTGCACAAAGGGCGTTTTCCATCTCGGCTCCGCAGCTCTGGAACTCTCTTCCCAACGAGCTCCGCTCCGTCACTTCTCTTGATCTCTATAGGAAGGAATTAAAGACCTTTCTCTTCCGACAAGCTTTCCCTCATGTATCCTGACTTCATGCTGTTCTCCCCTGTTGTACAATGGTTTTATTCAGCTAGACTGGTTTTTCTGGTTTTTTATGCTGTAGTGTTTTAAACGTAATGAGCTGTTTTTATGATGTTTATATTTATGTTTTGTATTCTGTTTTTGTATTTCTTTTGCCTTGTTGTAACCCGCTTTGATCTACCCTGGAAAAGCGGGCTATAAATAAAAATTATTATTATTATTATTATTATTATTATTATTATTATTAAGTAGTGCCTATTAACAAATAGTATCGGATGGTGGTACAGGTTTCCTTCCATCAATGAGCAGTGCAGAGACCCACAAAGTATCTTCAAGATATGACATGATAAAATCGCCAACCCAAATTGTACAGTCATGTACATTACTTCTACTTTTGTGTTTTAAAGTATTTCAACGATACAGCTAAAAGTAACTCCCACCAGGCCAAGAGCACGTATGTTAAATATACATATGTTAAATACATAGAGGCATTAAAGTGGTGGAGGTTTTGAATAAGTAATATACGTTGTGATAAAGGCCAGCTTGATCTCTAAGGATATGTTACCTAACATTATACAGAACACTAGAACAGGAAGGTACTGGCATGGGTCAAATGGCAGTGTTTCTGTTCTGATGCATATTTCAGTTTGTTTGAATAGTTACGGTAGCTTCTTATCGCTAGGAACCATGTGCATTTTGCCAAGCATTTAATTTTCAAAACATCAGAAATGTCTGAAAAAGGCAAGCTCTTTATCTCTACGTCCCTTTCATGATAGTTCCACTGATCACATAGAAAATAACAAGAGGAGTCATTAAGTTCATTTCTGGCATAGAACATGACACTTTTTTACGTCCAAACAAAATGCTAATTAGAGTATAAACATCTGGGCATTTAAAAGATATTAAATTCTACAGCTTATCATTAAAATGTTTTTCCACATTTGTAAAACAGCTTATTTCAGTTAACATATTCATGTTCTGCTTTTGTTACCAGCAAACTGGAATATATTTTAAACATCACTGTATGCTTGTTGGAAATCTTTGTTTCAAGTTGGCTTAATAACAGAGGTTTCCCTGCACCATCATTATCCCCTTCAATTTCTAATTAATATGACACTTTCACAGCAAAATCTTAATGCTTATTGATACACCTATTACTAAATCCACTCTCCATGGTGTGCGTGTGTGTGTGTGTGTGTGTGTGTATGTGTTCAGTTATTCAGGTTCCAATCATGTAAATGGTGGTTATGCCTATATAGAGATAGAAATATCTGAACAGAGACCACATGTTGTTAGGCATAAGCAGATGTATCATTAGGCATATGTTTGCATTTGTCACATATCTGTGTTCCTGATTTAGTTTAAGCCAAGACAATTTCGGTCTAAGGTTCAGTAACAAATGGTGCCTACCACCACCCATTCAAAGGAGGGAGGGAAAACAAATTTTCATCAACCAACTTTTTTTTAAAAAAAAAATCCAAATAGTAGCCTGCAAGATTATTAGATGTGAACACTTCATTCACGTTTCTGTCACTGCATGGAAACCAAAAGCATCAGATTCTTCGATTTCTTCCCTCTCTTTCTAAATGTATGCATATTTGCAAATTATTTACAAATTAAAATGCACAGGTTTGTAAAAATGTGCACAAGCATGCTTTCGTCAATAGGTAAAATGTTTTAAAGCCTGCATATTACACTATAGGAGAATAGTGCATTACACTGTTATAATGAATCCCATTTTGGGAGAAAGGTGGACTACCAATCCATTAAATAAATAAACAATAGTGCTATTATTCCACTTTAACTGCCATGACTGAGTCCTGTAGCATTCTGAGGTCTGTAGTTTAGTGAGGCCTAAGAACTCTTTGGCTGATAATTCCAAATACTCTTCCCTAAATTGCAAGGAGGCAGCTGTAGCAGTAAAAGTGAAATAATAGTGTTATAACAGTAAAGTGCAGTATTGTGCAAATCTTTAAAAATGTGTTAACTGGGGAAAATATATACCAAGCTGCATGGAATCCCATTTTGGGAGAAAGGCAGGATATACATCCCATAAAACAAACAAACAAACAAACAAACAAACAAATACAAATGTGTTACTTTCCATGTTGAGGGGGGGGGGTAAAGTCTTGTGACTTGTGAAACATGGATGAGAAGAAATTTCAGGAGAGATTCAAAGAAAAAATGAAAGTATGATATTTTCACATCCCTAAGTCAATGTGAATAATTATTCAAAGCCAACCACAGTATTTTGACTCAACATACAAAAAACTCTTTCAGATACATGTCCCCATTTCTAGCAATAATAACAGGTTTTCTGCACTTTCATGACAAACAGATTTATCACCTGAGTTAGTGCTCCATTCTGTTCACTGTTTCTTGTTTTGAAAGCTAGTTTAGGAATCTTATTCTACCACAAGTTACCCTTATACTATATTGTTTTTAAATTGTAAGCCGCCCCGGTTGCCCTGGATAGAGAGGTGGGATATAAATAAAAATATTATTTATCAGTCCTTGATAACATGTTAAGATTGGTGTGCTAGTAGAGGAAATTGTCCAAGAGGGGGTTTGAAAGTCTACATATGTTTTTTGTTTATTAATGGTGAGATGAGGAAAACGTTACCTTATTTGCATATTGCGGAATTGAAAGATTCTGCCATTTTGTTCAAAGCATGTTCTGTGGCTCACCCCTGGCATAAATTAGTCCCCAATTTTTGATCACTGATCTTTGACTACATATCTGCTCATGCTTGTCAGACGTTGAGAGAACCTTTGTGTTTTTGTGGTACCATGAATTCTCATTCTGAGTCCATGTTTTACTTAACCATAGCATGCCACTAAAACCTCATCTCATTAATCTGCAAAATGGGAATAATTATGCTGACCATCCTTATAGCAGTCTTCCTGAAGCTTTTTTTTTTAATGTTCTATGCTCACTCTGCTTTCTGAAATCCCCAGTGCACCAGCAGCAATCTCTTTGACAGTCCAGGTCCAAAGACTATTCACACAAAGCTCAATGTATGCAGACCATCTGTGTGTAGACTGCCTTTGAACTGGGGCATTTATCCAACACTGGCATGCAAAGAGGATAAGAACAGAACAGCTCAGATTCCCCTGTGAAACTGGGAAGAACAGCCTGTAAAGAAAGCAAGAGGGGAAGAGAGCTGTTGTGGCTAAAAGCTTCTTTAAGGCCCCTGACCTCTTTGCAGTTTCCATGGTTAGCATAGCAATATTGGTGGTTGCGACACAAAAAGTACAATATTTGGGTGTATCTTTCTGTTCAACCTGGTCCAGAATTCTCTTGCTCATCAGACCCTTGTGTCTTCCCACTCCATGTTTCTTCTATTTGGATTCTCTGGCAGTTATCTGTTGACTGGTTTTGGGGACAGTCTTTATGTCTGAACATAATAAATATGAACTCACTAAGGTTATGCATAGAACGTCATCATGTGGATTCACAATTTTGTAAGATCCCTTCTTTCTCATTCTCAGTGTTTTCCTCCTGAGAGGAAAGTTCTTGTAAATGGTATGATTGGGTTGAACGTGTCTTTGTTACTTGCCACGCCTTTCAGATTATATAAAAGCTGCAGTGACAGATGAAAAGGGGGGTTTGGGTGCTCTCTGCCCTGGGTACAAAACATATGAGAGTGGAGTGGTGTCTCCTCACTACCTTCTCCCTCACTGATGTACCAAAAAAAGGAAGAAGGTCTTAGCTATGAGGAACCACAAATTGAGCAGCATACACTTGAAACTTGCCTCAAGGCAAGCTGATCTCCACAACCTCCCCTTCCCCTTGGAATTCCCTTCACACAAGGCTGTCCTTCAGTGAAGCAGAACAGAGGGGAGGAGATCAGGATGGGACAATTGTAGGTGCTTGTTCCTTTTGAAATGCAACCCTATGCCCTCAAAAAAGTACAGTCAGCCCTCCGTTTTTGTGGGGGACCTGTTCCACCCCCTCTCCACCCACCCACCCCCCGCAAAAATGAAAAATACCAATATTCAAGCCTCATTGGCTTGAATGGTGGCATGCACATACATCATTTTATCCCCTTCCATTTGCTGCTCCCAAGTCTGCAAAAATGGAAGGGTGACTGTATTCCTGTTGCAGCAGAAGGGGAAAAAATGAGGGGTAGAAAACAAGGGGATTTAGCAGTCCCTTTATGACTAACTGGTTTATATTTTAGAATGAGCATTTCTGAATATCAGTCTACTTGCTCAGATGCAATGACTGAGGAAGTGGACTGATATCCACAAAAGCTCATTCTAAAATATAAATCAGTTAATCTTAGGGCTGTAGACTCCTCCCCCCTCCTTTTCCTATTTATTTTTATTTGTGTAAGAGAGAGTGTTTTCCTGCAAGACAACTCTCAGTTTATAGTGACACAATGATAATGACTGCACTTTCAAAGCTCACAAAAAAGAGAGTTCTTGTTGCACCCCCTGCTTCCTGTGTATTGACTCCATGTGTCCACAGTCTGCTCCAGAGCTTTATTCTAAAACTGCTAACATATTTCTTTCTTCTTATATACTTCTGTTATCAGAAGAGGTAATACTAGTCTCAAACTTCATTATGAAACCCTCAAAAAAATGGGGAAAGGAGTTATTACTCAGAATCCAGAGACTCATAGTGTTAGTTCAATTAGCAAATAAACATTTTAGGGTTGTATTGTCTATCTGAACCCTATCTCCCACCTCCTATGACTCATCAAGGGGAGAACGCAGTTATTCACACATCTTTGTGGGCTTTCCAGAGAGGCATCTGGTGGACCACAATCCTAATACTCTGTGAGGCCTTCTTGCTAACAGTTTGTAGTTTGTGCTGGGGTGTTTCTGGTCAGCTCTACAAATGAAAAAAAAAGAGGAAAAATATGTCAAGCTAACACATGCTTAATGTGTGAAGCTTCATGTGTGAGACGTTTCAACTGTGGAATATTTGTTTGTTTTCTTGAACATTTAGATAAAGAACTGCTCTCTACAATTATAAGGTCTGTGTACTATATAATTTCTGTTGTTCTGTACCCACCTTTAGAGTCTTTCTGCTGTGGATATTCAATTAATAAAGGGTTTCAAAAAATGAATAATCCATTTTTTTGGTGACACGTGTAAATGGAGAGATAGTTGCCTAAGCACTGAACAGGATAATGACTAACAAATGTGAAAATATTTACCCTTGCAGCTAACTAATTTTTTTAAGAAGTATGCTAAACTAGGAAAAAAATGACCACAGTTATGTGACTACATCTGTATAAAATATTTGTTTGGTGTCTGTATTAAGTATTCAGTCAATGTCTATGGAAGTATAAAGATATATGGTGTAGAATTATTTTTATGCATACAAACACATACAAACACACACTTACTGTGGGTGGCAATAAGTAGTGTACAGCCAGTACTTGTAGAGTTAAAGGACTCTGTTACTTTGATTAGCAAGGAGAATGATATCATCTGTCACCTCCATATGACTTCACTCTCACCTGCAATCCTCCCTGTATCTGGAGGGAAGAATGCATTTTCTAGTTACAACATATTGTTGTATGCCATATCTGCTGTAATGGAAAGTCTTTCAGGGTGGCTTAGTCTTGAACGGACCATTAAGACTCGATAACTTTACAAGTGCACTGCTCTTGGTGAAGAGGAAAGCTGTAAGATCTGGGTTGTTGAAATCTATTGTCAAAATTGGTTGACACTGACTGAAGTGTTTCTTCCTGCTGCTAGGAAAAGGAACACCTAGAAAAGCTTGATCTGTGGTCTTATGCTGTTTAGAAACATGCAAGTCTCTCTTTTGCTTTCCATGCAATGTCAGTTCTCTCCAGCCAAAGTCTAATATGCTATCTAGTACACTGTTGTTTGCCAACTCACTGCTACATGAGTATCAGCAGATCCTAACAAGCTGTGTATTATGCTACATATTCTTTGTGGAGAAGTTATATTACACACACAGAGAGAAAGAAAAAAGCAGACCACCCAACATTTTTGGACTGTTTGGTGATAAGGGGGACTACTTGTGATGAGTCACTGCATGCCAAATTTGCCATCACATCACCGAATATTAGAGGAGTATCATGATGACAGCAACCAAAAATCAGTCATAGTAATAATGCATTCTTTATAGTAAACCTATACTGTACAGGTGAAATCTCTGACCTTAAGAACCTATCACATTGTTACAATAAGCATCCTGGACTAAATTAACTTTGGCATCTCACTATCACCTGCCTAGATATTTGGTTAACGCTAATAAATTATGTCTATCCACCCTAAGTATTAAACATCCAGCTGCTACTTCCCTGTAGTCAAGGAAGAGCATGCAATGTGTTTACAGGCCTTTCATAATTCATTTTATCCACCACCATTAGCTACTGCATTCTTACATAATTCTTACATAATTTTTCATCTTTAAAAAAAAACTCCCACAGAAGGAGAGTGTTATAATTTATTGCACAATGACTAACAAACAATATTACAAGTTAGGTATCTGCCCAATTTTTTTAACTGGCTCATTTGTGCAATTCCTCTGAC